>NC_058135.1:41797272-41919087 GCF_016433145.1 Gracilinanus agilis | reverse complement strand
TCTGAGGGATTTATGGTAAAGATGCTGCCCACATTCAGAGGAGGGACTGCAGGAGAGGAAACATATAAGAAAAGCAACTGCTTGAACGTATGGGTCGGGGTGGACATGATTGGGGATATGGACTCGAAACTACCACACCAATGCAACTAACAACAATTTGGAAATAGGTCTTGATCAAGGACACATGTTACAACCAGTGGAAATGTGCATCAGCCATGGGTGGGGGGAGTGTGGGGGGTGAAGGGGAAAGTAGGAGCATGAATCATGTAACCATGTTAAAAATGATTATTAACAAATGTTAAAAAAAACTAATGTAAATTTGAATGAATGTTATAGGTCACTATGATTGCAAATCAAATGTCTACTTTGTGAACTATATCTCACTTCTAAAACAGTATTTGTAGTGCATATTCTTTCTATGACTATTAAATACATTATAGTGTAAAAAAAAAAAAGGAAGAGGATCTTTTCCTTTTTGAGGGTATAGGAACAAAGCTGCACCCAAGGATATGCACTGTTGAATAACTTTTTGTATATAATTCTCAAATGCTTTCCAGAATGGTTGTACCTATTCAAAGAATCAGCAACAGTGCATCATTGTGGAAAAACAGGCATATATTTTTTTAGTTTAGTTTCCCCCTTTGCTTACGATTATTTCCTTAATTTGTTTTTCTTGCCTTATTACTTTAGTCAGCATTTCAATATTCTGTAAAATAGAATTAATGACAGTGGACATCATTCTCATTTCACCTTTGAATTTATTGGAAAGTATTACAGTTTATCTTTCAAAAAATAATGGCAATTCTTGATTTTAGATATGTAAAATTTATCATTTTAAAGAAATGTGTATTTATCCCTAAGTTTCCCAGTGATTTTTTTAGAAAAAGAAATGGATGTTTTATTTGTCAAAAGCTTGTTTGCATCTATTAAAATGTCAATATGATTTTTATTGATTTTGTTACCAATATAGTTATTTAATTTTATTGTTTTCCTAATGTATCAATCATGCTTTTGGTGTAAATCCAATCTCATTATAGTGTATAAGATTTGTGGTATGCTGTTTTAGCTTCTTTGATAGTATTTTATTTTAAAATTTCGCATCTTTGTTCATTAGAGATATTGATCTATAGTTTTCTTTTTCTGTTTTGGTTCCCTGGTTTAGGTATCAAAATCATATCTATATCATAGAAGGAATTTGGTAGACCCCTTGTTTTGCTATATTTGCAGTGTATGTGATAGTCGATTCAATTGTTCTGATATTTAATCCAATTAACTTGTGAATCCATTTAGTTCTGGAATTTTTTTCTTTGGAAGTTTATTTCTTCCTTTGAAATTAGCTTGAATAAATTATTTCTTGTTTTGTAAATATGGCTGTATGTTTTTGTAAATATTGATTTATTTCATTGAACTTTTACTGGTATATAGTTGGGTAAATAATTTTCTTACAATATAATGTTCTTTCTTATAATATAATTTATTTCTTGCAAAAAGATAAACATTAGTATTACATCCAATTTCTACTATATTGATTTTACATTGCTATTGATTTTTGTAATTGAAATAGTATGTGACTATACTCATCTTGCTAAGGATTTTTTCCTAGTCTGAATTAATTTAAAGGTATGGTTGAAAAGTTGGTGTTGTTGATGCCATTAGTCCCAGAGACACTTGCTTGTTGTCTTTGTCTTTAAACTCCAATTGGCTTAACCTGGTGCCATACCCCCAAAAGACAAGTTGTCTCTCCTTGCCTGTCCTTGTACAATGAGGAGAGGTTTGATCTCCCCCAAGGGAACAACAAATCCTATGATTCTGGAATCCTAGCCAAGATTATAAGAGGCAGATGAGTCTCATAAAACAATTAATATTCCCTAATTGTCAGAGAGAGGCATGATTAGTCACACCTGGATGCCAACCCACTTTTCCTAGTGTAGCTGACTGTAATGTTCTAAAACTACCCAAGCTCCTTACCCCAATTTCCCCCCGTCTATAAAGAATATCCTGATTTTCTCATTGGGGTCGCTGGCCTTAGAAAGTGGAAAGTTTGACCTACTTTATTAAGTTATATGTGTCACTGTTAATAAACTGATTTTGTTGAAAGTATGTATCTCCATTTACCTTTGTTATCTTTACTCTCCACATTCTTTTTTTTTGTCATTGTTAATTCTTTCTCATTTCTAATACTTGTAATTTTATTTTCGTCTTTCCTTTTATTAAGCAAGATCACTAATAGTTTATTTTTTTAATTATCCAGTTTCAATGGTTGTTTTTGTTTTCCGTATTGTCAATATCTTCTTTAATTTTCAGAATTTTTTTTTGGTGCTTAATTGGAATTGAAACATTTGTTGGTCTTCTATTATTTTTAGTTACATTCTTAATTCATAACTAGTTGTCTCTCTTTTTTTGTTAATAAGTGTTTAGCAAATGAATTTCCCTTCAAGAATTGCTTTGGCTATATCCTAAATATTTTGTATTGTTATGGAATCTTTATTAATGGTTTTTAGGATGTCTTCCTTGGCCAAACAATTCTTTAGGATTAGGTAATTTAGGTTTAGATGGATTTTAATACCTTTTTTGACCCCCCTTTATTTAATATAATTTTTATTGCATTCTGATCAGTAAAGAATGTGTATATTTTTCCTTATTTGAATTTCTGAGGTTTTTCTATCCTAGAATATAATAAATTTCTGTAAACATGTCATGCACCACAGTTGAAAGATATATACACTCCTTTCTATTTCTATTCAGTAATCACCAAAAGCCTATTCTATCTAATTTTTCTCATATTCAGGTTCTTAACATTTTTCATGATTATTTTTTCATTAGATTTATCTAGGGGTGATAGGGATAAATTTTAGTCCTCCATTTTTGTGATATTATTTTTTATTTCTCCTTGTAACATTTAGCTTTTCCTATTTTGAAGCTATGCCAGTGAATTTGTTGTCGTTCAGTGACATTGACTCTTTGTGTCCCCGTTGTAAAAAGAGTGGGGCACCAGGGATGTAAATGTGTCCTATTGGTTTGTGGGTACACACACTGGGTTGAAGGAGAAACAGAACTAACCAGGATAGGGAGACCAAGAATCAAGAATGGCAGTTGGCCTAACTGTCACTCTGTTTACCCTAGGCCAGGGTCTTTGAAACCAGCAGGCAAGGTAAAGGGTTTTTTAACAGTTTTAATTATGATTTTCTTATAAAGGTGGGATAGGGGATTCTACACTTAATACCCTAAAGGGCAGAACACAGGGCAAAGGGGAGGACTTGTCTACACTAACTCTATTGACCTAGGCCAGGCAGGGCTCAAAGAAGCAGTTCTGGAGTCACTGGGAAGCTGCTTCAAACCTGGTTCCAGCCAGGTTTGACCAGCACAGCTAAAAGGCCTGACGGTGGCTTTGGGGTTCTCACGGTAATCCACAGATGATCACAGGATGCCAAAAGCCCAGGTGGTCCAAGGTATCCAAGTAGAGTGTGCTTGAGATGCTGTCCACCAGATCCCAAACTCCTCCTCCACTTGGTGCAGCTCTGCAGGTCTTGTTCACTTGCTAGATGCCACCACTCAGGATCCCAGGGAATCCGAATGCAGGGTGTCCTTAACTCTGAGATCTCCCAGAGCTAGCAACAGTTATGTCCAACCACTAACGGAGTCTCTCTCAGAGCACAAGCCCACTTCCTGCTCCTTCATTCCATCTTGGAATGCTCCAGCCCTTCCTGCTAGGTCCAACCTTAATACTTAATTAATTACTAAATAATCTTCCTCACAACACCATAGACCATAGCTATCCTTGTAGATGCCATTAGGCCCTGAGACATTTGCTTGTTGTCTTTGGGGTTTTCTTAGCAAGTGTACTGGGGTCGTTTGCCATTTCCTTTTTCAGGAGATTCCATGTTGTTTTTTTTATGAGGTTATATGACTTGTCCAGGGTCACATGGCTAGAAAGTGTCTGCGTTCAGATTTGAACTCAGTTTTTCCTGATTCCAGACCAAACCTCTCTCAATTTCTTCCTTTTTAGAGGGCATAAATTGGGTTTTCAAATCATTCCACTTTGCATCTGCTGCCTTGTCTGGTTTTAACTCCACAGAATGGAATGCTTCCTTTCTGGGAACTTTTTGGTGTTGATTTCCTCCTTTTGAGTGTTCTCTCTCTCTTTAGATTGTAAGCTCATTGAGTTATCTTTATTTTTTTAAACATTTATTAATATTTATTTTTTAGAAAAGTTAACATGGTTACATGATTTATGTTCTTACGTTCCCCTTTACCCCCCCCTCCCATGGCTGAGTTATCTTTATTAATTGTATGCCTCCTTCCTACTCTGAACTTGAAAGGCACTTAATAAATGTTTACTGTATCAAACTGTATTGGATTAGGAGAGAGCTGAGAACCCAAAACTCAAAGAGAAGAGAGTGTCAAGGAGGAGAGGATGACCAGAAGGGTCCTGCAGAGAAGGATGAAGACTGAGAAGAAAAACAAAGCTATTAGATTTGAAAATGAAGACATCATTTTTGATAACTTTGAAGGGTTACAAATTTTAGTTGAATGATAGGTCAGAATCTAGACTGCAGAGAGTTAAAAAGGAGGGAAAGGGGAGGAAATCGAGAAAATGATTGTAGATGGCCTTCTCCAGGAGATTAACCTCGAAAGTGATAGATTACATTGCATTCCATTGTTTATATCAGTGCATTATAAGACAGCTGCACGTTTCAAGGCTTGCTAATTTTTAGTTTGACCTTTTCCACATGATTGAGAAAGCTCAGCTGAGCATATAGGAGAATTGAATCTGATTTATTTTCTTTTTAAGAAAGGCTTTATATTCACTTTACACACATAGGCTGTGGAAAGAGGCACTTTTAAGCAAGTCTAACAGAGCAGAACATACTGATTTTTGTAGGTAACAAATGCATTCTACATCAGTGCAATCTGAAAAGCTGTCCAGTTTTTTTTCTTTTAATCTCAATATTTATTTGCATTTCCTTTGTGTTTCAATAGGACAACAAACCTTAATGAGTGCAGGGTTACACAGCACAATTTCATTATGTAGTAAAATCCTGTGCCTCAGTTGACAGTCTCCTAAACCAAATGAAATTATTGATTTGAGACATTAAAATACATCATAGTTCCATTTCTTTTATAAATTGTTGTCCAAGTGAACAAAAAAAGGACAAGAAAACCCTCATAATAAATATGCATGTTCTAAGAAAACAGATTCTTACAGTTATGTGTCATTTTGCATTTGAATTCATCACCTCCCCACCAGGACTGCCGACATTTTTCATCTTCAGCCCTTCAGATCCATGATTTATAAGAATTTTATTGATCAGAATTCTAAAATCTTTTCAGAGATTTTCTTTATAATATGTTATTTTCTAGGTCTTTTCATGATTTTTTAGTCTTTTTTTTCAAACCCCATTTTTGGTTTTATTGACAAAAATACTGGAGTGGTTTGCCATTTCCTTTTCCAGATCATTTTACAGGTGAGGAAACTGAGACAAATAGGGTTAAGTGACTTGCCCAGTTTACACAGCTATTAAGTATATGAGGCCAGATTTGAACTCAGGAATATGAGTCTTCTTGACTAAGTTCCACCTAGCACTTTCTATTCACTTGACTCTGCATCTAGCATGGAAGTCTTCCTGTTTTCCTCCAAAATTATCTATTTTGCATTTCCTATGGATCAATAATATTCTATCACATTCGTATACCACATTTCTTTTTGCTTTATCTCAACAGGAGGAAATCTTCTTAGTTTCCAGTTTGAGGCTACTATGAAAAGAGCTGCTGTAAATACTTTTGTTCATCTGAGTCCTTTTTCTCTTTCTCTGATCTTTGGAGAACAGACCTCATAGTAGTATAATGAACAAAGCCAAAGGGCATGCAGTGTTCAGTAATTTTTTATGTATCACCAAATCATTTTCGGGAATGATTGTGCCCATTCACAGTTCTACCAGCAATGCATTTGTGTGCCTATTTTCCCACAGATATTTTCTTTTTTTTTTTTGTTATTTTTGCCAATCTGATAGATATGAGGTAGGACCTCAGAATTGCTTTAACTTGCATTCTCTAATTATGACTGGTTTGGAATGCTTTTCCATATAGTTGATAGCTTGGATATCTTCCTTTGAAAACTACATGTTCATTTCCTTTGACTGTTTGTCTATTCTTAGCTTCATGAATCTGAATCAGTTCCCTGTGCATTTTGTATATGAAACCTTTAATAGAAAAACTTATTGTAAAAAATTTTCCCCCTAGTTACTTGCTTTGCTTCTCATTTTAATTTCATTAGACTTGTTAACATAATTCAGTTTGCCTTAGAGATATTGTGGGTTTGGTTCCAGAATACTGCAATGAAGTGAATCACACACATTTTTTGGTTTCCCAGTGCATATAAAGGCTATTTTTACACTATAGTTTTTACTAAGTATACAGTAACATTGTGTCTTAAAAAACCAAACTTAATTGAAAAATATTATATTGCTAAAAAATGCTATCATCTGAGCCTTTATTGAATAGTGATCTTTTTTTGCTGGTTGAGGTTCTTGTCTCAGTGTTAATGGCTGCTGGCTGCTCAGGATGGTGGCTGCGGAAGGTTGGAGTGGCTGTGGCAACTTCTCAAAATAAGATAACTACGGAGTTTGCCAGTTGATTGATTCTTTCACTTGGACATTTAGAGGCCATTGTGGGGTTATTAATTGGCCTAATTTCAACATTGTGGTGTCTCAGGAAATAGGGAGGCTGCATTAGAAGGAAAAGGAGGAAGAAGAGTCAGTCAGTGGAGTAGTCAGAATGCACATATGACATTTATTGATTAAGTTTAACATCTTATTTGGGCTTGATTTATGGAGCCTCAAAACAACTACAATCAAAGATCACTGATTTTGGATAACCAATTGGATAATGTAATAATAATGAAAAAGCTTGAAATGTGGCAAGAATGACCAAAATGTGATATAGAGACATGTTTTGAGCACATACTTTTGGGAAAATGGTGCCAATAGGCTTGCTCAAGGCAGGGTTGCCAGAAGCTTTCAATTTGTAAAAAAACACAATATATAGGAAGTTTAATAAAACAAAGGACAATAAAACAAGGCAGGCTTGTATATTTTTAGGGAGTTCATCATACATACAACTTATTATTGCATTGTTCAAAATAATAACTCTCTTAGGACCATAATGATGAGAAATTAAGTAGTGATTGATAGCAAGAAGATATTTAAGACTCTTTCCCCCAAAAGAACCAGAAAAAAATAAGTCAATAAGTTACCCAAATTATCTCTTCCTCCTCCTTCATGCCACTCGAGAGTACCATATTGTACACAGGATGTTGTGACTAACATCCTTTTAGAATCATATTGAGATAATGCCTTAGTCATTTATGATGTTTCTACCTAATGGTGCCACATATTCGTTGCCCCTGTCAGGAAATATAATTATCCATCATTTTTTTTAGCAATCAATGGGATTATGACATTAAAAGCCCCTTTTATTTTAATGTCCCCAGGGAACAAGGAGTTTCTATAGCAACTTAATGAGCAATCATCTATCACTCAGGGAAAAGTAGCAAGTGCCAGGAAAAGCAAGGATGCTTGCTTCTCATAACAATCTTATTCATTCATTAAAAATTAAAGACATTGTACATTTCAGGTAGATTTCTGAATTTTATTGTTGCCTGTATCCCCATTTCAGCAGTTGAAAGAGAACTGCTTACCATACAGAAATTATGTGTAAGGTTATTGCTACTGAAATTGCAGGCTTTTGCTAATGTCAACTCTCCATTCATGATTCATCTGATGCAAAACTATATAATAATAATAATAATAATAATAAGCTAACATTTATATGACACCTACCATGCGTCAGGCCCTGTGTTAAGCACTTTGTAAATATTATCTCATTTGATTCTCACAATAACCCTGGGAGGTAGTTCCTATTTTTATCTCCATTTTATAGGTCAGGAAACTGAGGCAGACAAAGACTTGTCCCAGGGTCCCACAGCTTATAAGTGTATGAGGCCACATTTGAACTGAAGTTTTTTTTTATGAAGATAATACTAAATTTCTCAGATTTAATGTTCTGGAAAAACAAGGCTTTTTTTTCAAGTTTGTGAAATAAGATTTATTCCTCAGATAATGATTGTGTCTGTTTTCCTTCTATAGGAAATATTTAATTTCCATCAGAATACCATATTTTGTAATCTTATGTTTTCCTGAGCATTTCATGCTTTATTTGTTTTTAAATACCTCACCAGAAGTGAACCCTAGAATTGAAGGGAGTAAATTTCATTTCATTCCCTGAGAAGCATAACCACATAAAGTAGAATCATGAATTCCTTTCATCTCAGTTTTTCTTGTTTTTGTTTTTGTGTTTCTTGAGTACCATCAGAGTATTGAATAGACAGGAAGAATTTTTACTTCCTCTCCTGTATTTAAAATTCAAAGCACTAGATTAATTTTTTTTAAAACCCTTAACTTCTGTGTATTGGCTCCAAGGCAGAAGAGTGGTAAGGGTGGGCAATGGGGGTCAAGTGACTTGCCCAGGGTCACACAGCTGGGCAGTGTCTGAGGCCAGATTTGAACCTAGGACCTCCAGTCTCTAGGCCTAACTCTCAATCTACTGAGCTACCCAGCTGCCCCCTAATTTTTAATAAAAATGGGATTCTATTTCAGAGATGGTAGAGAAAACTATGGCAATAGCAGACATTAGAAGTTCTGGGCTTAAAATCAGGAAAACCTTCGTTCAGATCTTATCTCTAGAATATTTATGCTGTTTGACCAGTGGAAAGTTACTTAACCTCTTAATTTTGCTCAGTCTCTGTTTTCTTTATAAGTAAAATAATACCAAAGGGGCAGCTGGTTAGCACGGTGGATAGAGTGACAAGTCTGGAGTTGGGAGGACTTGGGTTCAAATCTGGCCTCAGACACTTCCTAGCTGTGAACAACCTACTTGCACCCTGATTGCCTAGCCCTTGCCACTCTTCTCTTAGAATTCATATTGACAGAAGATAAGGGTTTTGTAAAAAAAAATAATAATACCAATAGTACCTACTTCATTTTGTGTAGTGAGGTTCAAATGACATAATGTGAAATATTTTGCAAACTTTAAAGCATGTAATGGCAGCTGATATAGCTTGGGAAAAGATTAATTTTCAGTTGTTTTCAGTCAGTGGCAGTGGTTGTATGAAATCTTTACATGCTCAAGATTTGTGTTATTGCTCCTTTACCTATTCTTCCCTGAAGGTCATGGAATTTTCCTATTTTGGGGAGAGAGACAGACAGACAGAGATGGAGAATCTTCCTTTTTTGCCTAGGAAAACAGACTTACTCATAAAGAATGATATGAAGTGCACAAGATGAAAATACAAACAGCAGTCAATTAGTACAAGGGATTTTAGCCTCACTTAAGAAAATTTCATATCAACACATATATAACCCAGTGGAATTGCTTGTCAGCTCTGGGAGTAGGGAGAGAAGAGGTGAGAGAGAAAGAGAAAATGAACTATGTAATCAAGGAAAAATATTTTAAAATAAAAAAGAATCTTTTATATCAATAATAACAAAAATATTAAATTCATACCCTAGAAACAATTCAGGCAGAATAAGAAAGTTACATAGCAATGCATGCATAGAGATAAAGAATGTCTATGAAAAATGATGAATGTTCAATTTATTACTTCTGTCAGTTATTGGAATTCAGTGACAAAAACTAAACAGTCTCTTCCCTCAAGATCTCTTTGTTTTACCTTCTAAAAGAGAAGGCAATAATATATAGATCTGCACTGATATAGTTTTGTAAAATACTCATTAGAAATAGACACAAAGAGTCATGGCAGGAGGTCATGTCTTCACTTTTGCCAGTGAGTCTTGAGGATCTGAGTCTTGAAGGAAGTCATTGATCCCCATGGGTGGATATGAGGAGGGAATGCATTAGAGATATGAAGGAAGAAGGCGAGAAAAAGAGAGCTAGTGAAGCAGAGTAAGAATGCCAGTTTGGTTGAACATCGGTTAAGCAGGCAAAAGATTACAAGGTCACTTTCTTAATTTATAGAAAGAATTAAAGCCCAGAGAGTTAAGTCCAAATTTATTGCCTGAAAGTCAGAAAGAAGCAGGGTTGGGATTTGAATACAGATCCTCTGGACAATAAATTCACCACTTGAGGAACCTATAGAAGGGTAAATCATTAGGTTCTGAGACTGAATTAACTCATTATAGATATCAAAGGGCAGCTAAGTGGCTCAGTGGCTCAGTGGATAGAGCACTGGGCATGAAGTCAGAAAGACTCATCTTCTTGAATTCAAATCTGACCTCTGATATTTACTAGCTGGTTGACCCTGGGGTAAGATATTTAACCCTGTTTGCCTTAGTTTCCTCATCTATAAAATGATCTTGAGAAGGAAATGGCAAACCACTTAAGTATCATAGCCAAGAAAACCCCAAATGGGGTCATGAAGAGTCAGACATGACTAAAAAATGACTGAACAACAACAATAAAAATAGATATCAATAAATACTTGTTCAATTTCCTTGCTCTGTGACTTAGCCTCTCTTCTGTCCAAAGAGGCTGCTTCTTCACACTAGTGAAAATTTGGACAGAGCAAGGAAGGATATTGATGTGAAACAAGTCTGTCCACTTGAAGAGAGTCTATCCTTTAGAAAGGCAAGGATGCCCTTTGTTTTAGGAACAAGGGGAAGGAACTAGGCTAAAGAGTTGTTTGGGACAAGAGCACAGTTTGGGTTTTGTTCAGTAACTAATACGTGACTGATATTCAGTGAATTAATGTTGCTGTTTTAAAATGACAAATGAAATGATTTGGATGGTCCAATATTGTTTTGTTTTGTAGGTATTTATGAGCCGCCACTTCTTGTCCTACTTCAGTGAACCTACCTTCGATGTGAAAATTGCCTTTTGTCAGGTGTGTGTTTCTTACAGTTAAACAAGGTACAGTATATTCCCTTGTACTTCCATTTTCCCACTTTTGCCATTCCATCTTGTCACCCAATATAATCATACCCTTGGAATGCAATTATTCAAGCATGTCTCAGAAGACCTAAGCAATTATTGCATGGAGGTGAGAAACTATTCTAGGCTAAAATAAAATTAAGAGGTAGGAAGAGAGGGTCATTTCTGTCATCTCCCATTTTGGTTCCTTCAAGCTGAGATATAGGAGTAAAAGTGGGGGTTGAACAAGTCATGCAAAATTGGCTTTTTCCTAGCTTTTGGATAGGTGTGATCCAGTGCTGAATGTCACTTTGGGAGATGATAAGTTTCTTGGCTTTTTCCAGATTGCTATGCAGAATACCTTTGTTTTGGAGCACGAACAAGATGAGGCAATCCCTTTTTTGGCACTGAGCAGGAAGAACTGCTAACATAATAAGGACTGCCCTTTGGGCTCCATGAAGTTGGAACAGGGTGCCCTCTCCTTTCTCTAAGGAACACTGTGCAGACTGGATTTGGTCCTTGGAAAGCTTTTCCTCTAATAAGTAGGGTTGTTCTTACTCTTTCGATTCCTTATGTCCATCTCTCTGACACTTTCAGGAAAAGTTGCTTTAAGATTAGCTTTTAGCTAAGGTCTAGAATGGTGATGGCAAGCCTATGACACGTGTCAGCACTGACACATGTAGCCATTTTTGATGACATGCAGCGACACACAGAAAGGTCTGGGGCCGTATGCTGAGGATGAAACATTTGCTGTAGTGTAGCGTAGTCATTCTGTGCACTATACATGACAATTCTACCTATATTAATTTACCTATTTTGGTTTATTAAATACAGTTGTATATTACAATTATACGTTTTTGTTATTTAAACTATAAATATTGTGAAATTATGGTTTTTTCTCAAAGCGACATACCACCCGAGTTATGCTCAGTTTTTTGGTGAATTTTGACACACCAGGCTCAAAAGGTTGCCCATCACTGGTCTAGAATGTTCCCCTAATTTGGAGTAGAACAAAACCTAATGTACAATATGAATTAGGTATGGGAGACGGATCTATTTCCTCTACACAAAAGAACATTCACAAGTGTGTATTTGACACTAACAGACACACTAAGAGCAGCAAAAACTTCTATTATTATAGCCCTGACTAGGAGGATGATCATTAAGCTTCAGCAGACTATAAAGCACTCAGTGGGACTGCTGAATAGGCATTCCACATTTCATTTCAGCTCAGCAATGTTCCCCTCGTGAACAAGCTGAGCCAGTGATTGAGCTCATTCTGCTGCTGGTAGTCACCTTTTTCAAGAAATAGGGGAAGACTCCTTTAGCAAAGTTGCAAGATACAAAATAAACCCACATTAATCATCAGCATTTCTTTATATTTCCAACACATCTTAGTAGCCAGAGTTAGAAAGAGAAATTTCATTTAAAATCACCCTAAACAATATAAAATATTTATGAGTCTATCTGCCAAGACAAACACAGGAATTATATGAACACAACTACAGAACACTTTCCACACAATTGAAACTAGATCTAAATAATTGGAAAACCATTAATTGCTCATTGGTAGGATGAACTAACATAATAAAAATGAAAATCCTATCCAAATTAATTTACTTATTCAGTGGCATACCTATCAAACTACCAAGAAACTTTTTTTTATAGAATTACAAAAATTATGACAATGTTCATTTGGAAGAACAAAAGATCAAGAATATCAAGGGAACTAACAAAAAAAATTGAAGAATGGAATGAAGAAGCAGTACCAGATCTTAAACTGTATAAAAGCAGTGGTCATCAAAACAGTATAAGTACTGGCTAAGAGAGAGAAGGGTTGATCAATAGAATAGAGTAGGGGTAAATGACTTCAGCAAGATAATGTTTGATAAATCCAAAGATCTCAGCTTTTGGGACAAGAACCCACTCTAAGACAAAAACTGCTGGGAAAATTGGAAAACAGTATGGGAAAAATCAGGTATAGATGAACATCTCATACCCTATGCCAAGATAAATTCAGAATGTGTAAATGACTTAAATATAAAGAGAGAAATTATAAGTAAATTAGTTGAACATAGAATAGTAACCCTATCTATGAGAAAGGAAAGAGTTTAAGACTAAGCAAGAGACAGAGAATATTACAAATGTAAAATGAATAGTTTTGATTACATTAAATTAAAAAGGTTTTGTACAAACAAAACCAATGTAACCAAAATTAGAAGGGTAGCAACAAATTGGGGAAAAATCTTTATAACAAAAAACCTCTGACAAAGGTCTAATTTTTCAAATTTATAAGGAGCTAAGTCAATTGTACAAAGAAAAATCAAGCCATTCTCTAATTGATGGTCAAGGGACATGAATAGGCAGTTTTCAGATAAAGAAATCAAAATTATCAATAAGCACAGGAAAAAAGTGTTCTAAATCTCTCATAATTAGAGAAATACAAATCAAAATGACTCTGAGGTACCACCTCACACCTAGAAGATTGGCCAATATGACAGTAAAGGAAAATAATAAATATTGGAGGGGTTGTGGTAAAATTGGAACGTGAGTGCATTGCTGGTAGAGCTATGAATTGATCCAACCATTCTGGAAGGCAATTTGGAACAATGGCCAAATGGCTCTAAAAGACTTCCTGTCCTTTAATCCAGAAAATACCACTTCTGCGTTTGTACCCCAAAGATACATATAATAAGGAAAAATACTTATACAAAAATATTTATAGCCTTACTCTTTGTAGTGGAAAAAATTGGAAAATGAGGGGTTATCTATCAATTGGGGAATGGCTGAACAAATTGTGATATATGATGGTAATGGAATACTATTGTGCTGAAAGGAATGATGAACTGGAGGAATTCCATGTGAACTGGAAAGACCTCCAGGAATTGATGCAGAGTGAAAGGAGCAGAACCAGGAGAACATTATAAGCAAAGACTGATACACTGTGCTGCAGTCAAATGTAATGGACTTCCACTAGCAGCAATGCAATGATCCAGGGCAATCCAGAGGAACGTATGAGAAAGAACACTGTCCATATCCAGAGAAAGAACTGTGGGAGCAGAAACAGAAGAAAAACATATGATTGATCACATTGTTCAATGGGTATATGATTGGGGATTTTGACTTTAAATGATCACGCTATTGCAGATATTAATAATATGGAAATAGGTTTTGAACAATAATACATGTTTAACCCAGTGGAATTGCTTGTCAGCTCCAGGAGGGTGGAGAGAAGAGGGGAGGGAAAGAACATAAATTATGTAACCATGGAAAAATATTCTAAATCAGTCAATCAATTAATTTTTTTAAATCAAGTAAACTGAGGGACCTAGAGGCTAAGTAACTTGTACAGAGTTGCAGTTAGATAGTCCCAATTTCATTTCACTGTTCTTTATACTGCATTACACTGTATATTTACAGTAAAAATAAATACAAATGTTTCAGCATCTAAAAAAAAAGTAGGGGAAGAATTGTTGGGAATTTCTCCTGTGCCACCAATCAGCCCTGACCAAAATGAAGCATCTCTGAAGCTCGTGAATTCAGAAGGCAACCTCATTACCCAGATATTGTCCTCCTCAGGATGATATTTAACCAAGTATAGGAAGGAACAGAAGAGGCAGTCCAGTACTTGGGATCAGACTAGCTTAGACAGAACATGGACTTTGGCTACCATGTGTTCTTTTATGTTCATAGCCTCATAGTGGCTCTAGTGGGAGATAACTGCCTTTCCCCTAACCCCTCATAGGGGTTATATGATGCCCCCTAAAGATTTCATTTTTTTTAAACCCTTACCTTCTGTCTTAGAGTCAATCTTACATATTGATTCCAAGGCAGAAGAGTGGTAAGGGCTATCCAGTGGGGATTAAATGACTTGCCTAGGGTCACACAGCTAGGAAGTGTCTGGGGCCAAATTTGCCCTTAAAGGTTTTAAGGTGGGAAGGGGGAAAAGAGAGACAGGCAGACAGACAGATAGATAAACAGAGACAGGAAGGCAGAGAGACAGAGAGAGAGAGACAGGGAGAGACAGGGAGACAGAAAGACAGAGAGAGAGTGTTTCTTTTTAAAGGCCCACTGAGTCATGAATTCTTCCTGCTCAGGAGTCAATGAGGAGGTTGTCACCTTGTCATCATCCTAAAGAACCTAAGCAATGAGTCATGCATGATGAGCTAGAAGAAACCAGAAAGTTCATCTTCCCCCAGATTTCTCTTCGGCATTGACTACAGGGCTACTTTACTCATGCCCTATTCATTCTCCAGGTACATGAGTAGAAAGAGAGGGTACTTGTTTAGCACATCTAGTGTTGAATCACTTGTGTAAAATTTTATCTTTTGACAATTCACTCTTAACAAAAATTTTGAGATCTCCGAAAGACATCTTTGAAAAACAGCTTGTATTAAATTATAATAATTTCTGAAACAATGTGGAGAAATATTTGTCCTCTCTGGTTCAGCTTGATTTAAAAATCTCTGAAGGAATGAACAGCTGGCTTTGGGGACTAGAGGAAGTTCTTCAGTTTAGGACTCAGTATAGGAGATGCTAGGTGGAATTTCCCATTCCCTGTCCCATCAGGCACATTCTCTACTAAAAATAATCACATGTTATTACAGACATGTATGTATGACTTTTTTTTCTCATCCAAACTACAATGACCAGAAAGAGAGCATAAATCATTTTGAAAGAAAATATGAGTGTGAATTTTGTTGCCACCAATTTGGAGGTAATGTGGAGTAGTGGTTAGAACACTGGATTTGGAGTCAGAAAGACTGGGTTTAGGTTTTTCTTCAGACACTTAGTAGCCATGTGACCTTGAGAAAGTCGTGAGCCTTACAGGATGGAGCATGATTCACTTGAGCTCAGCCACAGCTATAGCATCTCAGACATCTCAGGCATCTCATACAGAAGTCATTGAGATAAATTAGAAAGCATCATTGGCACAGGACCAAAAGGCAAGAGAAGAAACTCAAAGAAGTGACCTGCAGGAAATGCAGCAAGAGTAAGGAGGTTCAGTCTAGCTCCAGTATTTATCTTGAAATAGAGATCTCTAACTGGAGCTATCAATTATAATTGCACTTCAGTAAGTGAAAAAATTTGCCAGAGTTCTGTTCTTTCCCCGGTTTCCTCTCCCTTTGCCTGTCCAGTAGCAAACACTCTGTTGACTTCTTCTATCTAACTGTTCTCTGTGTTTTGATTTTGACTTAAATATTAAAGGTTCACCGCAAATACGCAAAATTTGAATGAAGGCAGAGAACCAGAACTCTGTACCAATATCAGGAATCTTTTTACCTGGGAACTTTGAGTACCATCATTAATATCTTTTGGTTTGATACGAACTTTGCAGAATAGGAGAGAAAGAGAACAAATGGGTCTGAGAGCTAAAAGCAAGCTAATTGTTTTAAAAGTGTTCTCATAGTCTTTGATAGTGAGAAAGAAGGGCAAGGAGGGTGGAGACTGGATACACATTTATTCATTTCCATTATTTTCAGAAGGGAGAAGAAAGCAGAAGGACTGAGTTAACCACCCATCACCAGTGCTATAAAGTAACCACTCAAGAGCCTCAGTTTTCTCATTTGTAAAATGAGGTCAAACTCAATAGCCTCTTTAGTCCCTTTCAGCTTTAAATCAAAGATCATAATGTACTTTTTTCTCTTTCTGAATGGGTGAGGTATTTTGCATCTTGTGGAATAGCATATATGAAGTATCAAGATATAATAATTCTTTAAATATTTGAAGAAAATCCTCTTATTTTTCCTATATTCTGTTTTCTATTTTCTGTATTTATGTTTTCTAACTATAATTGTCCCATTTTCTTTAGCCATGTTCTCATGACATAATTTGTCTCTCTCTCTCTTTTTTTTTTTTGCTGTTCAGTTGTATCCAATTCTCTGTGACCCCATTTGGGATTTTCTTGGCAGAGACAGTGGAGTAGTTTGTCATTTCCTTCTCCAGTTCATTTTATAGATAAGAAAACAGAGGCAAACAGGATTAAATGACTTATCTAGGTTCACCTAACCAGTAAATGTCTGAGACTAGATTTGAACTCAGGAAAATGAGTCTAACTCCAGGCCCTAATCTCTATCTAGCTGTTCCTCTTGCATCCTTACCTTTCTCCTCATCTTCTTTTGAACGTCCTTGAGGTTGCTTTTAAAAACAGGTGCCCCAAATGGTATAAAGCTGTAGAAAGCTATCCAAAATCTCTTGATAATCTGATAAGGACGGCTTAGTTGATAAGAAAGTAATGGAGACGATCTTGACTGTTAATTCATAGCTGCTTCTCTGAAGTGCCATTGAGTCACAAGTTTATTATATATCAAAATTCAAAATCCCTTTCACCCAAAAGCACAGAGAAGGATTTATGGCTGTGCAGAAATGCCATTACAACTTAGACCATACAAAGAATTTTCTCATGAAGATAATGCTGGATGAGAAAAAAGTCCCAAGGCTGAGTCTTATACCTTATCGGGAAGAAAGCACCTGCTGGATAAGTCTTGTCTAACTTTTGTCCAGGTTTGACTTTGACTGTCTGACAACAGTTTTGAGCTTAATTTTCTGCATTTCTTTCTTAAAGAGAAACTGTTAACCTCTTAATTTCTGGTTTGCTAGGAACTTAAAGTTTTCCAATAAGATTACAATACTTTTCAATAAGAAAAGGTGTGGATCACAAAAGAGGTCAAAAGAGGAGTCTCAGATTTTTATCTTAGATAGCCCAACCTGTCTGGCTCTGACTAGCAGAGTAGCTTTTGATGGGGTCCAGATAAAAATATTTATTTGAGACTCTGTTTCTCTTATTGGCCTCCCACATAAAGTCATCCACAGTCTTTCCTCTGATTAAGGAGACATAGAATGAGGATGGCAATTTCCTTCTTCTGGACTATTTCTATTAATACATCCCAAAATAACATGACTTTTTTTGGACATTTATATCACATGGCTAACAAATCCTGAGTTTGCAGTCATGGAACTCTTCATAGAAGTTTGGAGGCCATGCAATCCAACCTATTCCTGGATAACATCTGACTCTACAACATACAACATAGTCAATTAGTTGTCCATCCTTTGCTATGAAACTTTGCTTTTTGTTATTGTTGTTCTTTAAGGGAGAATCTAGTATCTCATAAAGATACAGCTTCCATTCTTTGATAATTCTAATTATTGGAAAGATTTTCCTTATTTCAAGTCTAAATTTGTCATTTTATGGCTTCCACTTACTGTTTCTGACTCCCCTTCAAGCCAAATAGATTTAGCCTAATCTGTTCACATATTTGAAGGTAGATACTACATGTCCCTTAAGTCTTTCCCAAATCCTTCAACCAGTACTCACAACGCACACACTTGGGGTCCTTTTACCATTTTTGTTGCCCTCCATGGTTATTCTTTAGATGATCAAAAATTTTCTGTAGTTCTTGGGGAAGAAAACACAATTTTCCTTATGTTATCTGACCAGGACAAAATGTAGAAAGATTATGATATTTTCCTTGGAATCTCTGCCTCTCAAAGTAGCCTACGTCCACATTAGATTTCTTTGCCACCATTACTAAAACCTCAGGTTTTTTTCTCCTTTATTATTTAACCATACCTTTCTTACCCAGAATTTGTACATTTAATTTTTTTTCTTAAAACCTTTACCTTCCATCTTATAATCAGTGCTGGTTCCAAGGCAGAAGAGTGGTAAGGGCTAGGCATTTGGGGTTAAATGACCCATTGAGGCCCAGGGTGGCCCAACTAGAAAATGTCTGAGTCTAGATTTGAACCAAGGACCTCCGTCCTTAACCCATTGAGTCACCTAGTTGCCCCTTTATTTAATTTTTAATTCAAGTTCAAAACTTTAAATGTATGCCTATAAAATTTCATCTAATAAGCATCAGTCCAGCCTTCTGATTTTTATAGGACAATTCTGTCCTTCCAGATTTCAGCTCCCCCATCTAGCCCTATGTCATCCTCAGATTTGATAGCTATATTATCAGCGCTTTTATCCAACTCCTTGATAAAAATTTAGAAAAAAACAGGGCCAAGGATAGAACCATGGGAAACTTCAGTAGAGACTTTCCTAAAAGCTGATGGATTTATTAATAATATTCTTTGGGTCTATCAATAAACTACTTTTGAACGCACCTAACCAAAATACTATGTAGTCCGTATCCCTTCATGAGGCTATTGGGAGAGACATTGTCAAATATTTTGTAGAAAAAAGGTATAATCTGTCTATCGTGTACTCCTCATCTACAAGTCTAACAGTCTTCTCTGAAAAACAATCAAGGTTAGTCTAGCATGACTTATTATTTATGGATCTATCTTAGCTCTTGTAACCATTTCCCAAAATGCTCCCAAGAAATTCCTGAGCACTTTTATTCTTATATTTTACAAAAAACTAACTTAAAATTTGCTGATATAATTTGAAAGATGTGGTTTTTATTAAAAAAAAAAACAACTCAAATAGCATATACACGCCCACAGCACTTGTCTGTTTTTCATGGTGCCTTAGTCATCATGAATCACCTGGATTCTTTCTTCATGACTTCTCTTTCCTTAATTCCCACAATCCATATCACTTTCAGGCTCTTCTCACCTTTCATCTAGATTATCATGTAGTGTCCTTATCCTGACTTCAAGGTTTTCCTCTCTGAAATCCATGCCTTCACACAGTTGGCAAAGTAATTCTCCTAAAGTACAATCTGTCCCTTACACTCTCTGTTTCAGCTAAAATAAACAACTTTCTTTTTAAAAAATGTTATTTCCCCCTATTATATGTAAAAACATTTTTTTAAATCCTTACCTTCCGTTTTGAAGTCAATACTTTGTATTGGCTCCAAGGCAAAAGAGTGGTAAGAGTAGGCAATGGGGGTCAGGTGACTTGCCCAGGGCCCAGCTGGGAAGTGTCTGAAGTCAGATTTGAACCCAGGACCTCCTGTCTCTAGGCCTGGTTCTCAATCCACTGAGCTACCCAGCTGCTCCCTGTAAAAACAATTTTTAAACATTCATTTAAAAAAAAGTTTTGTTTCAAATTTTCTCCCTTCTTCTGACAGTCCTTTCCCTCCTTTCCCTCTATTGCTGAGATGGTAAGCAAAATGAATTAGATTTTGCATGTGTAATTATGTAAAACATAAAATGACCAATTTTCAATACATGATATTACATTTTGCACCAAGTATCTCCATGCTAGGAATGCTGTCTCTTCTCATCTCTACTTCTTAGAACTCCCAACTGCCTTCATTCCAGGACTCCTTCTGGAGTCATTCCCTGATTCCCTCACATGAACACTTTCCAGTCTTTGCACACTACTGAAATGATTTCAATTTTGTATATATTCTGTAATTATGTACTTGTGTATAAAAACTACAGCTCACCAGTAGAATGTAAGCTCTTTAAAAGAAGAGATTGTCATATGGTTGTTGCTTTTGTATTTCTGGTGCCCAGCACAATGCTTGATATATAGCAGTCAGTGATTCATGAATAGTGAGTGTTTCACTTTATTCTCTTAGAATGCAGCATCCCCAGACTTTGTGATTTGGACTAGGTTTCAATGTTCTGTTCTGCATATTGGTTATTACCTCTTTAGTCAGAATATCAGGCTCTTTTAGAGAGAAACAGAAATACAGTACATCTGCTTCTTTCTGGCACCCATTATCATCAGCCCTTTGTCTGAAGGCAAGGATAGCCTGGTGTACTGAATTCAAGGCCACAGAGGATTTAGTTCTTTCCTCTGACAGCTGCTTGTTTTTTTTTTTTTTTTTTTTTTTTTTTAGAAAAATTTTCCATGGTTACATCATTCATGTTCTTAATTTCCCCTTCACCCCTCCTTTACCCCTCATCTCTCCCCCCATGGCCGACATACATTTCCACTGGTTTTATCATGTGTCATTGATCAAAACCTATTTCCATATTGTTGATAGTTGCATTGGTGTGGTAGTTTCGAGTCTACATCCCCAATCATGTCCGCTTCAACCCATGTGTTCAAGGGGTTGTTTTTCTTCTGTTTCCACTCCTGTGGTTCTTCCTCTGAACGTGGGTAGCGTTCTTTACCATAAATCCCTCAGAATTGTCCTGTGTCATTGCATTGCTGCTGGCACAGAAGTCCATTACGTTCGATTGGTCTCTGTGTACAATGTTCTTCTGGCTCTGCTCCTTTCGCTCTGCATCAGTTCCTGGAGGTCTTTCCAGTTCACATGGAATTCCTCCAGTTTATTATTCCTTTGAGCACAATAGTATTCCATCACCAGCAGATACCACAATTTGTTCAGCCATTCCCCATGACAGCTGCTTGTTAAATGACCAGGAGTAAGTTATTTAATCTCTCAGTTTCCCAGGCAACTCTTGAGGCTATATATTAAAAATCAATTGTGAGTTATGTCAATTAAATAGAATTCTCTGACTAATGAAGTCATTGACTCTGTCCTTTATTTCCCCCAACCCCAAATTGGAATATATTGGAAGTAAGTTCTTCCTTTTCTTTTTTTTGGATTTTCATATTGACCCTAATATATCTTTAAGAAAAGTTACTTTTTTTTTTTATTATAGACACTTGTTGAAAACCTTAGCTTGCACTGGGTTTTAAATTTCCAGATCATCATGGACCATGCCATCCTTTTATACTCATCCTCAGTTATCCATCCTTGCTTACATACCTTGTATATATATAGCCTTTTAAAATTTGGTTCAATTAATTAATTAATTAATTATGTCCACATAATTTTCTCTCTAAGGGAATTACTTTTCTAAACCTTATCTGAATGATTGTTTGATTTAATCATCAGAATTTCAGTATCAAGAACCCTTCTCTATCTTGAACTCAGTGAATCCATGCTCATCACTCCAGTTTTTCATCACTCAAAATATTCCAAAAAAATTTTTTATTGAACTTTATTTCAATTTTTATTGAACTTTATTTCAATTTTATTGGAATAAAAGTGTAGTTAATTACTCAAAAGCTTAAAAGAATCTTGAGGGAATTTAGACATCTCCCCTGAAGCACAGGACCAAGTGCAGGGTGGATCCAGTCTATCCTCTCCTTAAAGTCTTTTCCTGAGTTTTATTATTTCCCTTTCACCACCTGAACTATCCACCAGCAATTATCTTAATAGGAAGGCCCTTGTAAGCTGTTACACAGTTGACAAAAGCAAGTTTACTTTGTCCTAACACAGCAAGGATGAAGTGGCACTTAGCTTTCCCAAATATTCATACTCTTCCTCCTAAAAAAATTTTGAAATTGCTCAAGTACTTTTTGAGTCAGCAGTACCTCTATGAGCCTATGTCCCAAAGATGTCAATAAATAAACAATAGAATGTATGTAAAAAAAATTATAGCAACTCTTTTTATAGTGGCAAAAAATTAGTAACTAAGAAAGAGTATACCAATTTGTGAATAGCTGAACAAATTATGGTGTACAAATGAATAGAATACTCCTGTGCTGAAGAAATGAGGAAAAGTATAGTTTTAAAAACACTTGGAGGGGCAGCTGGGTAGCTCAGTGGAGTGAGAGTCAGGCCTAGAGACAGGAGGTCCTAGGTTCAAACCTTGCCTCAGCCACTTCCCAGCTGTGTGACCCTGGGCAAGTCACTTGCCCCCCATTGCCCACCCTTACCAATCTTCCACCTATGAGACAATGCACCGAAGTACAAGGGTTAAAAAAACAAACAAACAAAAAAACACTTGGCATGAAACATATGACATCACTTATCACATATCACTTATCACACATATATTGGAGTTTAGGCCTTAAAAAAATCACTCTATAGCAAAAATGAATAATATGGAAATAAGTATCAAGTGACAGCATTTGTACAACCCAGTGGAATTGCTTGTCGGCTCTGGGAGGAGGAAGGAAAGAGGGGTGGGAAAGAAAATGTATCATGGAAACATGGAAAAATATCTTTAAAAATAATAAATAAAATTAAAAATAAAAACACTTGCACAGAGTGAAGACAGAAGAACGATGTAGGGCAAAATTGTACAAATTAAAAACTGAATGATTTAAGAACCATGACTGGAGAATTTAAATGAGACATATATACTTGGAAATGGAAAAATTTTGGTTTTCTTGATTATGAATATTTGTTACAAGAGTTTTCTTTTCTCGTGCTGGGGTGAGGAAGGGTTGGAGATAAAGAAAAAATGCTTATTAGTTAAAAAAAATCTAAAAAAGAAAAAAATGGGCCCGTGTGGCCTTAATTTACACAAGGTCTTTCAAAGCACTACACAATTTCCCAGATTATTTCTCCTGAACAATTCAATGTCCATCTCATTCATTGTCTATCTTTTGTCCCTATAAAACATAAATACTTGTAAATATTTTATGTACCTATATACTGATGGACTAACTCAAAGAGTTGCCTTTTCAATTACATGTCATTATCTAAGTGTTATAAATTTTGAACCATTTTTTTCCTACTACATATGATTAGACAGATCTCTTCCAAATGACCGTAGAATTCATTGTGGAGGTTTTTTTTTAACATTACAGGGATGGGTTAGTATAATGCTATTTAACAATGGAAGCATTTAGAGAACCTTGTTATCAAGTCTTCTGCTGGTGATTTGTGTGGAAGAGCCTTTATCCATTTGGTGAAGAATTTAGATGAGAATATCTCTGTTCAATGCTCACTTGTTAAAAGCAGAGCACTGAACAAAGATGTCTGAAAGTTGTGTTTGTTTTAGAATGGATGTGCCTTAGAGGCGCCTTGTTTAAGGAGAGCCTTTAAGGCTGTATTTTGTTCTACCAATTCAAATGAGCTTTAGAAATCAGTGAACAACAGAGAGAGTAAGTTTTTGAGGTTTTTTTTTTTTTTTTTTTTTGTAATTCTCATTTAGTTGTATTGCTGTGAAGATCTACTATAGAGAAACATATATCTGCTCCATTTCATGGGACCTCTCACTACAAGCCCAGACTAGTCTAGAAAAGATTTAACAGTTATGAGCAAATAGGTTAGTGGCTTGTTTTTCTTTTTAATGAATTTTTGTTGATATCCTTTCTTTTCACATTGCCTTTATTTCCTCCTGTATCCCTCCACCTCACCTCTTGCTCCTCCCAAAGAGCCATATTAAATCAAAGTAGCTTTTAAAAGAAAAAATTTAAAAAGAAATGGGGAAAATTTAGTAAAGAAGCCAATACACAGAAAAAAATCTGACAGTATGTGCAATGGGACATCTCTGAGGACTCCTCCTTCTGCAAAAAAAAGGAAGAGGAAGTATCTTTATATATGATCTTGGGAACCAATGTTCTTTTAAATTTGGCAGCTTTTATTTTTTAGTATTTTATGGTTATTACTTTTTCCCATTTATATTATTTTAATTGTTTTTTTCTTGGCTTTGTTTGCATCAGTTCATGTAAGTCTTTCTATATTTTATTACATCTATGTACCAAACTTTTTTTTAGCCATTCTTCAATTGATGGGCAGCTACTTTGCTTCCAGTTCTTTATTGCACCAAAAAAGTGCTGCTAAAGATATTTTCTTGTATATGGAGCCATTTTTTGTCAGTAACCTGCTTGGGGCAAATGACTAACAGTAGAGCTGCTGGATCAAAGAATATGACCATGTTGTTCACTTTATTTACATAATTCCAAATTATTTTACACTAACAGTGCATGCTGTCTCCACCTTTCTAAGCCTGGGCTCATCTCCACAATGCTGACTTTTTTTTTCTTTTGTTATTTTTGCTAATTTACTGTGGGTGAAATGAAACCTCAAAGTTTTTTTTGGTTAGGTATTTCTCTTATTGTTATTCATTTGGAGCATTCTTTCATATTGTGATGGATAATTTGTCATATTTCTTTTGAGAAGATGCTTTCATATATTCTGATCACTTTTAGCTATTGAAGAGGCTTCAGGTCTTATACTAAATTGATACATTGGCTTCTATTGGCTTCCTTTTATTTGTGATTTTCTTCTCTTTGAGATAACTTGAGAAGCGAATGATTTTAAAATTGTGTCAACTCTAGCATGGATTTCTTCTTTTTTCTAACCCCTTATTTTTTGCATTAGTATCAATTCTTTTTTTTTAATAAAGCTATTTTATTTTTACCTATTACACATGATAATAAATATCCACATAAGTTTTCCAAAGTTATATGATCCAAATTATCTCCCTCTCTCCCTTCCCTTCTTCCTCCCAGAGATGGCAAACAATTCAGACTGTGTTATACAAGTATTATAATACAAAAACACATTACCATATTGTTATTTTTGTGAGCGAATAATCATATAAAAACAAAACCCCAAAATAAAAACCCAAATAAACTAAATGAAAATTCGCATGCTTTGATCTGCATTTTGACTCCAACAGTTTTTTCTCTGGATGTTTCTTAATATCAATTCTTCTTAGTATCAATTCTAAGACAGCAGAATAGCAAGAGCTAGGCAATTGAGGTTAAGTAACTTTTCCAGAGTCACCCAGCTAGAAAGTGTCTGAGGCCAGATTTGAACGTAGATCCTCCCAACTCCAGGCCTGACGTTCTATCCATCATGCTATCTAGCTGCCCCATCTGTTTCTTCTGGATAAATTTGTTACTGGCATTTCGGACTTCCCGATTTCACCTTCAAGGTGATATTGCTGCTTTCTCACATAATGAGGTGCAAGAATGTAATAGAAACTGAATGGAGTATATTTATTTTTGACATTGATAAGAAGTGATCACTGCAGAAATGCCAGCAGGTTTCTTCCATTTCATACCCATTAGGTATCGTCCTACCAGTTTTATCTATGTTCTCCGTAACATTGGACTCAGTTGCTTCTTAGAAGGCTTGTCTTCTCCTCAAAACTGATGCATTATTTTCTAAGGTGGTTCCGTTGAGGCATTGGGTTTGGTGGTGGTGGGCTCAATAAAGAAGAAGGGCTAGACTGCCATGCTCATGCACCCCTGAGGGTAGTGCTCTGATCAAGAACTCTGATGTTGCTTTATCCAAAAAGAAGCTTCTATCATTTTATCTTATTCATCTTTCTTTCTAACCATGATATCCATTTTTCTGTCCCATGATCCCATGCCTTCTTCTTTGCTTTATAGTCAATTTCTTCTCTTCCCCACAATGACTTCAGAATTACCCATTTCAACCTCAAATTCTCTTCTACTCTTGAATCTTTTGGCTCTTTGTCCCCTTGTCTCATTGGTGTTTATGTCTGGCCAAATCTCAGTTGTATTCAAATATTTTTCCCTATTTTTGATTACCTATGAAGGAGGGGATGAGAGGGAATAAGCATTTATTTTAGGGAATTAGGGAATAATGATTTAGGGTGATTTAAGCACCTACTATAATTTAAGCACCTACTATGTTCTAGGCATGGGCTCAGTGCTTTTTATAAAGATTTTATCTTCTCAGCAACCCTGCATCCCATCCTTTAGGTAGGTAAAAGGCAAAGGTAACTTTTAATAAATGACCCGGGGGTTCCTTTTGAGGGAATGCACATCTTATAGGGGGCAGCTGGGTGGTTCAGTGGATTGAAAGCCAGGCCTAGAGACAGGAGGTCCTGGGTTCAAATCTGGCCTCAGACACTTCCCAGCTGTGTGACCCTGAGCAAGTCACTTGACCCCCATTGCCTAGCCCTTACCACTCTTCTGCCTTAGAACCAATAACACAATATTGATTCTAAGGGTTTAAAAAAAAATAAAACAAATGACCTGGCATGTACAAGTAAATGGTGAAAAATGGTGAAAATGGTGAAAAAAACAAATAAAGCACTAACTCTATGTTGCAGACATTTTCAATTCATAGAATCATTTATCAGAGATAGAAAGTACTTCAAGAGACAAATTCTTTATGTTCAGAAAATTAATGGTCATTTCACAGAGGAGACAACTGAGGACTAGAGTGTATATATATAAGTATATATATATTAAGGAAAAGATTGGCACAGAGAAGGTTTGGAATATTGGAAAGCAACTTTGAATGACAGGAGCAGCTTTCCAACATTCTAAACCTACTCTATGCCAAACTTTTCCTTACACTATGACTTATCCAAAAAGATAGAGACTACATTGTGTGATTTCAATATGTATCCTGGAAAAGAATTAGAATACAGATCACTTGAGGCTCAGTGCAGTACTTATTCTACCAAAGCATTCAGAAGGAACTCTGGAGATTTTGATGTTTTAATGGATTTGTGATCTCAACAATGTGAGTATTCTTTCTAATGATAAAGATCAAAACCCTTCCTTGCTTTCTCATTTATATCCATCCATAAATCTCCCATAGTACCCCCACCCAAAATAAAAAGGTCATTTAATTCTTCTGACACTGTGAGTTTTAATAGAGTATTTGTGTCAGTCTTGTTGAATGATTAGTCCATCTTTTTTTTCTGGTAACATCTTTCTGTTGGCATTCTTCATATATAACTCATAGTTTGTAATATGTCAAATACAACACTTTTCTATTGCTCTTTTAGAGATATATTAATTTAATTCTGCAAAGTTTGAAGAATAGTACCATTGGAAGAGTACTATTAATGAGCCTTTGGTTCAGAGAGAAACTTGGGGTCATTAAACTAATGACATAATTTTTTAGCTAGCTCTCAATAATTTTTTATTTCCTGAAAATCAAGATTGTAATCTCAATGTTTCTTCACATTGTTCAGTTTGTCTGGGCATTGACTAGATGTGTAATCATTGACAATCAAAAGCAGAATTGTTCATATATCTTTGGTGAGATGGGAATCACTAACTCTAAGGACCACTGGTCCTTACCATCTACCTTGTCTTTTTACCCTACTATCATTTGATCAACTAATATAACCCAAGGACAATTGAATCTTGGCATCTGCAGAGCTGATGCACTCTTGGGACTTTCAGACTTTTCCATAAATGATGCAGATAAATTCAATTTGCAAGAAAAGTGTGAGTTCTTTGAGAGCAGGGACTTTCTTGCCTTTTCTATTTGTATCTCTAGCTTAGCACAGTGCTTGGCATATAGTAAGTACTTAGTAAATTCCTTTTTTCTTTTCTTTTTTCCCTTCTTCTCCCTTTTGCCATTTTCTTTCTCCCTCCTTCATTTTCTTACTATTTTATCTAATTTCTCTTGTCCTCTAGTGTTGTATTCAATTATATCATAATTATGACGACTATCATCTTCCCTTCACTCAATGTTCCTTAAAGTGAAATAAAATTCCATTATATTCAAATTCTCCAATCAATTCTCCAAATAATGGGCTTATTATTTGTTTTTTCTTTTGAAAAAATAAGTTTTTACTGATGTCTTTTTTGTATCATGATGATTTCCCTGAGTATTTCTCCCCCTTCCTAGAGTCATAGAGCAAATAACATTTTTAAAAGAAAAAGAGAGGAAAAAAATCAGTAAAACTGATGAATATATCAGAAAAGTCTTAAAATATATACAATATACAAACATATACTACCAGAATTGCCAGGGGAAGAGAAAGAAATGTTTTCTCATATACCTTCTTTCAAACCATGTTTGTTTTTAATAATTCTTCAACAGTTTTGATTGTTTTTTAGTTTGTTCTTTCTATTTACCATGTTATAGGCATGGTATAAATTGATTTCTTGGCTCTGTTTATTTCACTTTGCATCAGTTCATGTAAAACTTTTCATTCTTCTCTATATTACTCACATTCATTATTTGTTATATCACTATAATGTTCCATTACATTTATGTATCATAGTTTTGTTTAGCTATTCTCTACCCTATGAGTTTGCCCTTTGCTTCCCCCTAAAGTATTGTTATAAATATATTTTGCTGTCTCTGAAGCTATTCTTTTTATCAGTGACTTCCATAGCATCTATGGCTTGCAGTAGAATATCTATGTCAAAAGGTATGGATATTTTATTTGTAATTCAGGGTTTTGTGCATTGCAATATTGGCTAAACTGTCAGTTATCAGAATGGAATGTTGGCATGGCATGTGCTATGTGCCAGGTGCCAACTGGCAGTTGGGCTGTGATTATAATAGGCCCTGCAAACCCAACCCTGGGTTCCCTCTTCCCCTGTCTTCACCCAGATCACCTACTTATCCCTGACTTTCCCTGGGGTCCTGGGTGGTGACCGGGTGGTGGAATTGTGGGTAGGAATTAGAATAACATAGAGATTAGGACCATCTTCAAGAGCAACCCAACAACATCTATTTCCTTTTCAACAGTGTAGCTAGTAGATTAATTTAATATCTAACCAGGGACTGTTTAGCCCTGGCTGAGGGCAGCCAGCCCTCGTCCTGCCAAGACATTCTTAGGACCTTAGCCAGCACCAGTCTGGTGACCATAGCAACAGCTTAGAAACGCTTTAGCTCTCTTACCTTGGCTATTCCTTCCCCAGTTTAATAAATCCTTTAGTCTTTAATCAGAGAATCTTGTGATTATTCCTATACCACCAAGGCTAAGGAGATTAGGGAAGAGGAGAGAATACTGAAGAGTTTGAAGGTTCATTTTGAGGTTGAACCTAACCACAATTCCTGGGACAGGAAGTTTAGTCCCGACTTCCTGCTGGTTTGCCTTTCGGCCAATAAGAGGCAGTTACCCCAGCAGGGTGGGGCCACCCATCTAATATCTTAAAGGAGCCTAACAGCTAGCAGTGAAGATTCACTCGGCACTTAGCAATTGGGTTTGAATTTATACCTAAACCAAGTTCATTCCCAGCTGAGGCTGCTCACCATTGTTAACATCTAACTCCAATCTCTTGCTAGTCTAGTTACTGGCTCCGAGGCCCCTAGTAGTGACCCCCTTAACCATCCTACCATTATAACATATTTTATTTGGATAATTCAAAATTGATTTCCAAAAATGGTTAAATACAACAAGGAAATATCAGTACTCAACATGTATGCACTAAATGGTATAGCATCCAAATTTCTAAAGGAGAAACTAGTGGAGCTTAAGGAGGAAATAGATAATAAAACTATACCAGTGGGAGACCTGAACCTTCCTCTATCAGATCTAGATAAGTTAAGCCAAAAAATAAATAAGAATGAGGTAAGAGATGTGAATGAAAATTTAGAAAAATTAGAGTTAATAGATATTTGGAGGAAAATAAATAGGTACAAAAAGGAATACACCTTCTTTTCAGCATCACATGGTACATTCACAAAGATTGACCATGTACTTGGGCATAAAAACAAATGCAAAAGAGCAGAAATAATAAATGCAACCTTCTCAGATCATAATGCAATAAAAACAATAATTAGTAAGGTCACATGGATAAGCAAATAAAAAATTAATTGGAAATTAAATAATATGATTCACCAAAATTGGTTAAAGAACAAATCATAGAAACAATAATTTCATTGAAGAGAATGACAATGACAATGAGACATTCTATCAAAATCTATGGGATGCAGCCAAAGCAGTACTTAGGGGAAAATTTATATCCTTGAGTGCATATATTAACAAATTAGGGATGGCAGAGGTCAATGCAATGGCAAAGGTTTGAAGGGCCTATTATATAGGCATACATATAAAAAAAAACTAGAAAGAGAACCAATTAAAAATCAAAAACTAAATTAGAAATTCTAAAAATTAAAGGAGAAATTAATAAAATCAAAAGTTAAAGAACTATTGAATTAGTAAATAAGACTAGAAGCTGGTACTTTGAAAAAACAAATAAAATAGATAAAGTTCTGGTTAATCTAATAAAAAAAGGAAAGAAGAAAACCAAATTAACAGTATCAAAGATGAAAAGGGAGACCGCACCTCTAATGAAGAAGAAATTAAGGCAATCATTAAAAACTATTTTGCCCCATTATATGCAATAAATATAGCAGTCTAGGTGATATGGATGAATATTTAAAAATATAAATTGCTAGATTAACAGAAGAAATAGAATACTTAAATAATTCCATATCAGAAAAAGAAATTGAACAAGCCGTCAAATAACTCCCTAAGAAAAAATCCCCAGGGTCAGACAGATTCACAAGTGAATTCTATCAAACACTTAAAGAACAACTAATCACAATACTACACAAACTATTTGACAAAATAACCAAAATAGTTAAATAGATTCATAGCTCCACAAACAATGCACCAATGTGCCTAACTTCACACAAATCTTCTAACATTAACTATTGCCATCTTTTGTTTTCTTTGCCAAATTTCAGGATATGAGATAAAATCTTAGAGTTATTTTGACTTGCATTTCTCTTAACTTTTAGTGATTTGAAGCATTCTTTCATGTGACTGTTAATAGTTTGCGATTCTTCTTTTGAGAATTGCTTGTTTATATCTTTTGACTTTATCTATTGGGAAATGACTATTGATATTTTATACATACACATATTCTGTTAATAATTTATCTATCATATCCCAAATCATTAACAGAGAAATTTCATAGCTATACTTTCCCAATTCCACTTCATCAGTTCTTATCATAAGGGGATTAATTTTGTGCATGCAAAAGTTTTTCATTTTCATGTAATCAAACACATTTACTTTATCTTGTGTAACTTGTTTCTATTTCTTGTTTGGTTATGAATATATCTCCTAACCATAGCTATGAGAGGTACATGAATCATTCTTCTTTAATATTAAAGCCATATCCATTCAGAACATACTATGGAATATGGTGTAAAGTATTGATCAAAGCCCAGTTTCTGACAGATTTCCCTCTAGTTTTTCTAGAAGTTTAAAAAAATCAAATAGAGAATTCTTTCTTAATGTTTTTTGTTTTGTTTATTGAACATTGGTTTATTGAATCCAGTTATTTCTTATGTTTCCTTATCTAGCCTACTTCATTGATCTAATTCTCTTATTTTTTCAAACAGTGCTGCTTTATAATGTAGTTTGAGATCTACAATTTCTATCACCCCTTCATCCTTTCCTGTGTGCATTATTTCCCTTGATATGTTTATACCTTCTGTTTTTCCTATTTGAATTTTATTATTTTATCAAATTCTATGAAGTATTCCTTTGATCATTTGGTTTGCATAACACTAAAATGTAAATGGTAATGATGTTATTTTATTATACGGGAATGGCTCTTCCCTGAGCAACTGAATATTCTTCTGGCTATTTTAGTTGTTCTCCGTTTCATTGAGGAGGAACATTTCGTAATTGAATCTCTGTAAGTAATGTGTGTGTTTTGGTAGGAAGTTATTGGATGCTTGTTGGCATGACTCAGAAATTTTCTATTCCACCAAATTATTTCTGTTCTGCAGACGTTAATTCAGATTTCCCAGTTAGAAGTTCTCTTTTAAACCATCCACAAGCATCTTGCTACTGTTCTATGCTTTCTTGGGAATCTAAAGGTTCTTCTACCACATCAAATGTTCATTCATTTTCCTTTGTCTTACAGTATTTATTCATAGATATTTGGATTCTTTTAGCTCATCTGCAGGCCCTATTTCCTTTCACTAGTAATATCTTCCATCCTATTTTATCTGCTAGTTTCACGATCTCTAACTGAGTTTTCTTCTGAGATCTTTGGCAATTTTAGGTTTTTTTTTTTTTTTTTTTTTTTTTTAAACCCTTACTTTCCATCTTAGAGTCAATAGTAGGCAATGGGGGTCAAGTGACTTGCCCAGGGTCACACAGCTGGGAAGTGTCTGAGGCCAGATTTGAACCTAGGACCTCCCGTCTCTAGGCCTGACTCTCAGGCCACTGAGCTACCCAGCTGCCCCCAGAATTTTAGTTTTTTAATTTGCTTTTCTAAATTGTGCACTTTCTGACTTCTCCTTTGACACTTGTTTCCCTGGGGACTGGACCTCAATTAACAATTCTTCTTCTGACCTAAGTCACTTGTAGTAGTTCAGAACTGGCTCCTTTTGAATGCTGAGCTTTCCCCCTCAGGCTTAGTGGTGGTCATGGTCACACAGATATGTCTTTGTTCAAATTTCCTGTTTCTCAGTTCTTCATTTCTGTGGATGAATTCTACTGCTGAGACTCAATGATGTCACACTGTTGTCCCACCCAGGACAAGCTTCCATCTTTTGGTATTCCGTGGCACTAGCATATGTGTTGCAGGGATAGAGTTAAGTTCATTTACAAACTCATGAGTTATCTTGTACAGCCCTGCAGGAGTTTGTGAGTGGTGAGATGCTAAGAGAGCATGTTAGGTTTAAGAGGTTGTCAGCCTTCTCTGAATTATTGGGTTCTTGGGGTCCCAGACTATGGAGGCAATGGAAACTGTTTTATCTCTTGCACATTATTACCATTTTGGAAAGGTTTGAGCAGCTGTAAAGATAAGAGAAAATGTTGAGTCTTCCAATTTGTTGATTTCATGAGTTGGAAGTTTTGAGCATATAATTTATTGACAATTTTTATGTACTAAAAAAATGCCGCTAAGAATTTTTCTTTCATAATTTTAGATTGATTTCCAAAAAGTTGGACTAATTTATAGCTCTATAAGAGTTTCTTAGTTTACTTATCTTCTTATTCTTATCTTCCATCTTCTAATTAATACTATGCATTGCCTTTACCAGGCTAGGTCTTTTGAGTTTAAGTGACTTACCAAAGTATCTGAGGCTTTGAACCCCAGAGCTCCCATTTATAGGTCTGACTCCCAATTCATTAACCTTCCCCTTCATGCCCTTCTAATGTTGACTATTTTTAGCTTTTATCATGTTTGTCAGTTTGATAGATATGGAGTGATAATTTGGAAGTGATTTAATTCATAATTGTTTAGTGATTTATAGGTTTTTTTCCTTCATATTATCACATCTAGTTGTTTGGAAATTTTCCTTGACATCTATCACAATTTGTCTCTGTACTCTCCTTTCTTGTCCTGGTTTTGCCTTTTGGAGCCAAGAATAAATTTAATCCCTTCTTACTGAGATAGTCCTTTGAATACTTGAGCACATCTTTTGTTCTCCAGGTTAGTCACACCCACTACCTTCAATTAATCCTAATATGACAGTTAAGGCTCTTCTCTATCCTAGTTGTCCCACTTTGGACACTAAAACTCATTAATGCCCATCTTAAACTATGTAGTCCAATTTTGAACACAGTATTCCTCCAAAAGAGGGCCAAAAATGCCATTGTACAGAGGACTACTACTTCCCTCTTCCTGGAATCTGTGGCTCTTGTAAGACAGTCCAAGATCACCTCAATTTCTTTGGTTGCCACAATACTCTGTTGCCTCATATAGACCACTCAAACGTCAAGTCTTTTTTAGAACCATTGTTGTCTAACTATGACGCCCCCATTTTATGCGTGTGAAACTAAAAAAAATTTGGTTCTTCCTGAGGTTAAGAAATTATATTTATCCCTACTGAATTTCATCTTATTCAAATTGAGCCCAATGCTGACTCGGAAGTTCTTTTTGTCTGCTGTTCTTCCCACATTTGTGTGATCTGAAAATGCTACAAGCATTGATAAAGATGTTAAGTTTCACAGAAACAAACCCAGATACCTTGGGTATTGATTACATATGAGGCTTCCATCACTGACAGTGAGCCATTAAGTTCTGAATCCTAATTGTGTTATTGTTATCTCTTCAGTTCTCCATAGGAATAGCATGGAAAGCTTTATCAAAATTTTGCTAAAATAACCGTAAGTTGTATCCATGGCATTCCTCTACTCTACAAAACCTGTTGAAAGAGAAAATGAAGTTAATCTGGCATGACTTGTTCTTGATAAACCATGCTGACTTTCTAATCACTGCTTCCCTTTCTAGATGTTCCCCAATCATTGCATTAATGACCATTTCTAGAACTTTCCTAGGAATCAAAATCAAGCTCCCTGACTTGGTATTTGCAGATTGTTCTCTTTCACTTTTTGACAAGTATGACTGCATTCTAGTTTTCTAATTCCTTCTCTAATTTTGTGGTTCCTCTATTTTTTCCTCCATGATTTCTTAGATGTCATTGGGTGACTCAAATCGGATGTTCTTTCTGTACATCATGAGGTTAATAGTTTTTCTGACTTGAACTCAAGAGCAACTGGTTCCTCTATTATGATCACCTTCGGTATGAAATTCATGACTGATCTTCCTGCACCCACCGGTTTACCTATTAAGTGTAATATATTTCTACACCAAATGTGTGTGTGTGTGTGTGTGTGTGTGTGTGTGTGTGTGTGTGTTTTCAACCTTTCCTTCTTTCTTTCCTAGGATATTCCTTCTCTCCGTATTCTTACCTTTCTCAAAACCAATAAAACAGAACTGAACCATCCCAGATCCTCAAGGTTTTTCTCTTTGGATTTCACAGTCCACAATATCACTATCATCAAGGGAGGAACTGGAACAGCATAATCTCATGCCTCTTTTAATAAACTTCTCTCTAATCACTTATACTTTGGACTCACTGCTCAATGATTATTATACTCCCATCCTCTTATAGTTATTTCATACTAGCGATCCAGAACTTCCAGCAGATGATGGGCAAACCATATTCCCCATCAAATCACTGCTCTTTCACTCCTATTCACATTAACTTTATCCCTTCAGTGTCCTTCTCCAGAATTGCATGGCCCTTGCATTGTTCCCTCTGGACTGTTAATTTCATAAACAACTTCCCTTCATTTTAAAACTATTCCTTTCTCCTATTTTCTTACCTTCACTAAGATATGACTCCTCCCTGACACCACTACTTCCTAGTTCTGGCTATTCTTTCTTTTATCTTTTTCCCCCTGACTCACTGGTAATGTTGGGGGATTTAGAATTCTCCTTAAGTCCTACTACCACTTCTAGACCTTTCCTCAACCACCTCAATTTACTAAGCAATTTCATTTCCTATTCATACTATCCAAGTTTATCAGTCAGTACAAATTCTGTAGTTGTAAACAAGACATTCTCCATATTAATTAAATTCAGTACTTGATGTATAACTTGGTATTCACATTTTTAAAATTTGTCTCATTCTTCTGGACCTATAGTCCTTAAGTTATTTTTGTGAATTCTATCTTCAAGGACAATCACTTGATTGAAATAGAATCCACATATTCTTTTAAAAGTTATTGCCTTTTATTCTTTCTTGCCAAATTTTCTTTGATGTGTTCTTTGTGTGTACAAGTTTGACATCTGATATTTTCTCTTCTAGAGCTTTCAATTCTTCTGAGAGAATTCCCTTTGGGTTTTTAAAATTTTGAGCTTCATTCTTTGTTTTTTGTTTTGTTTTGTTTTTTGTTTATTTTTGCATTAGGAGGAGGACCTATTTTCCAACATAATTGTATTCCTTTTATCTTCTTTTTAGAGTTTTATTTCTCTTTCAAACAATTCTAGAGTTTCTTGCAATTGTTTCATGATGTCTAAGAAGCCTTCTGAATTCTTTTTGATTGAGAATTCTGGATCCTTTGTTTATTTTCTGATATAATACTTGTTCACTGTGCTCCAACCTCTTTTACTTTACTTCCTTTTATCTTTGGGAGTTTCTTTCTTGGTTTATCTGTTTGTGATCTAGATTTATTCTTAGGAACTTTGCCTTTCAGTTTTTCTCTCCAATTCTCAGTCATTTGGTTTCTCTTTTCATTTTTGGTTCCTCCTGTTCCATAACTGCTCAAGAGCATCTACTCTCTGGGCCTTCACCCAACTTCTTCATATTGCGGAGTGTGAAGAATTTGACTTTTGTTGTTCAGTTCTCCTCAGTTGTATCTGATTTTTCAGTTGTGTCCCTATTTGGGGTTTTCTTGGCAAAGATCCTGAAGTGGTTGGCCATTTCCCTCTCTAGCTCATTTTACAGATAAGGAAAACCTAGGCAAATAGGATTAAGGGTCTGCCTTAAGGTTATACAGCTAGTAAATATCTGAGGCCAGATTTGAACTCAGGAAGATGAGTTTTCCTGACTCTAGGCTTGGTGCTTTATCTGTACCATCTAAAGAGATTAAATTGGGACTAAAGGAATTGACTTAGATTTATTTCAATACCCCTTTCCTTTAGAAGGATAATTAGATGGCTCAGTAGTCAGAGTGCTGGACCTGGAGTCAGAAGATTTATATTCCTGAGTTCAAATTTGACCTCAAACAATTCCTAGCTGTATGACACTGAACAAGTCACTCAATCCTATTTGCCTCAATTTTTTCAGTGAACCAAAGAAGGAAATAACAAACCACTCTAATATCTTTGCCAAGAAAACCTCAAATGGGGTCATGAGGAGTCAGCCAAGGCTGAAAATGATTGAACAACAAAAAATTCCTTTTAGAAGTTCTTTCCCCTTAGCTGCTTCTGTGCCCCATCCCAACCATCATATTCCTGGTCATACTCTCTTTTCTTCATGTTATGAGAAGAATTAAGTTGGAGAAGTTTACTGGACCTCCATAACCAAGTCTAGATTGTGTTGATGGTCTGACAAGGTTGCCTGACCTGGCAAACAGAGGGCGGTATAAGTGTGGGACTTCTAAGTATTTCAGTTTTCTGAGGCTGTTTCATGGGGTTTTTATCTCATTCTGTGGATTCAGCCTTAGCTATTATGTGTCTAGAACAGAATTCCTTATCCTGGTTTTGAGCTGATAGAGATTTATGGAAAACAACTACTCTAACATTTTCCTGTGTGATCCACTTTATTAATTTTAAATCACTATCTTGAATATCAGCTATCATCTAATCTAACCCTTCTCAAGAAAGCTAAGACTTAAAAAGACTAATTTGTTCCCCAGTGCCAGAGTCAGGTCCAGAACTGAAGTCTTGACTTCCAGCCCCAGGATTTTCTACTCTGCTACAGAGATATCTGTTTAATAGTAGCTGGACATTCCCTGAATAATTGATCAAGACTTATTACTAGTACTTTCCCTGGGGGAAAAACTTCTTTTATAAGGTGATTTCAGGTCATCCTTACATTTCTGATTGATCTCAGTTTGACTTTTAAATTTTTATGGGAGACATGAACATTGATGACATGTAAATTTAGAAGAGACGATTAGCAACTATTAGTATTTGTATAAAAACAGACTTACCTATATTCCTTTTCATGCTACTGATTTAGTCTCCTCACTTTTTTTTCATTCTTCCTGACAGGGATTTAATAAACAAGTGGATGTGTCATATATTGCCAAGCATTACAACATGAGCAAAAGCAAAGTAGACAACCAGTTCTACAGTGTAGAAGTGGGAGATTCAACGTTCACAGTTCTCAAACGCTACCAGAATCTAAAGCCTATCGGTTCTGGGGCTCAGGGAATCGTTTGGTAAGTTGAATGAGTCTCATCTTGTGATTTTGCTATATCTTTTTCTTGCTTACAAGAAAATTAAAAAATAGTTTATTAGTTGGGGAAAAATTCATTTTGCTGAAGAAAACTTGCTTACTGGTTAATCTTACAACCATACAGGAGAAAAACTATTGTCAATAACTTTTGGGTTCTGATGTTTCAATATTTGTTGTTGTTCCATTATTTTTTCAATATTTGTTGTTGTTCCATTATTTTTTCAATATTTGTGTTGTTCCATTATTTTTTCCATAATAGCTGACTTTTCATAACTCCCTGTGGAATTTTCTTGGCTAAGACACTGGAGTAGCTTACCACTTCCATATTTAGCTCATTTTACATATGAGGAAACAAAGGCAAATAGGGTTAAGTGACTTGCCTAAAGTCATACAACTAGTAAGTGTCTGAGCTGGATTTGAACCCAGGAAGAATTGTCTTCCTGACTCCAGGTCCATTTCTTTATCTACTATGCCACCCTGTACTTCAACATTTATGGGGGAAAAAAAAAGAGGTGACATTATAAATGCTAAATAAGATTCCTTAGAAACATAAATAAGAATTAAAATATTTCTATGATATTTGAGTCTTGAGCACCACTAAAAAAAACACATAACAAAAAACTCTGATACCTTTTTGGAATAAGTGACATCTGTTAATATGTCTGCTGAAGACTTTTAAAATGGGGAATTTTTAGTGGCAAAAGTACTCATTTTTGCTCAAAGTCTAATTTTGTCTTTGTGACTTTGGCCAAATTAACCTTTGTGGATTTTAGTTCCCTCATCTTCAAAGTGAAGGCATTTGATTACATAAAGTTAAAGTTCCTCCAAGCTCTGAGTCTATCTCCCTATGTGACTATGGGAGCAGAATTAGAAAGTTTAACTTGGGTGATCAAAAAAATAGGAGTCCAATTTTCCCAGCAGTTTTTGTCAAATAGTGGATTTTTGTCCCAAAAGTTGGGCTTTTTAGGTTTATCATAGACTGTCTTACTGACGTCACTTATCCCAAGTCTATTCCACTGATCCTACCTTCTGTCTCTTAGCCAGTACCATATTGTTTTGATGACTGCTGCTTTATAGTATAGTTTAATATCTGGTACTGCTAGGCTGCCTTCCTTCACATTTTTTTCATGATTTCCCTTGATATTCTTGATCTGTTGTTCTTCCAAATGGACTTTTTTTATAGTTCTTTCTAATTCAGTAAAAAAAAAATTCCTTAGTAGTTTGATAACTATGGCACTAAATAAGTAAATTAATTTGGGTAGAATGGTCAATTTTATTATGTTAGCTCATCCTACCCATGAGCAATCAATGTTTTTCCAATTGTTTGGAAAGTGTTTTGTGGTTGTGTTCATATGTTTTGGTAGATAGATTCCTAAGTATTTTATATTGTCTAGGGTGATTTTAAATGGTGTTTCTCTTTCTAACTCTTGTTGCTGTGATGTGTTGGAAATATATAGAAATGCTGATGATTTGTATGCATTTATTTTATATCTTGCAACTTTGCTAAAGTTGCTGATTATTTCTACTACCTTTTTAGTTGATTCTCTAGGAATTTTTAAGTAGACCATCATATCATCTGCAAAGAATGAAAGCTTAGTCTCCTCATTGCCTATTTTAATACCTTCAATTTCTTTTTCTCCTCTAATTGCTTTCACACCCTACACCAAGATAAATTCAGAATGGGTGAATGACTTGAATATAAAGAAGGAAACTATAAGAAAATTAGGCAAACACAGAGTTCTATGCTTGACAGATCTCTGGGGAAGGAAAGATTTTAAAACCAAGCAAGAGTTAGAAAAAATTACAAAATGTAAAACAAATAATTTTAATTACATTAAATTAAAAAGGTTTTGTACAAACAAAAACAATGCAACCAAAATCAGAAGGGAAACAACAAAATGGGAAAAAATCTTTATAACAAAACACTCTGACAAAGGTCTAATTACTCAAATATACAAGGAGCTAAATCAATTGTACAAAAAAATCAAACCATTCCCCAATTGATAAATGGGCAAGAGACATGAATAGGCAATTTTCAGATAAAGAAATCAAAACTATCAATAAGCACATGAGAAAGTGTTCTAAATCTCTAATAATTAGAAAAATGCAAATCAAAACAACTCTGAGGTATCACCTCACACCTAGCAGATTGGCTAAAATAACATCAGAGGAGAGTAATGAATGTTGGAGGGGATGTGGCAAAATTGGGACATTAATGCACTACTAGTGGAGTTGTGAATTGATTTAACCATTCTGGATGGCAATTTGTAAGTATGCCCAAAGAAAGCTAAAAGATTGCCTGCCCTTTGATCCAGCCATACTATTACTGGGTTTGTACCCCAAAGAGATTATAGGGAAAAAGACATGTACAAAAATATTTATAGCCATACTCTTTGTGGTGGCAAAAAACTGGAAAATGAGGGTATGCCTGTTAATTGGGGAATGGCTGAACAAATTGGGGTATCTGTTGGTGATGGAATACTATTGTGCTCAAAGGAATAATAAACTGGAAGAATTCCATGTGAACTGGAATGACCTCCAGAAACTGATTCAGAGTGAAAGGAGCAGAGCCAGAAGAACATTGTACACAGAGACTGATACACTGTGGTAAAATCGAATGTAATGGACTTCTATACAAGCAGTAATGCAATGACCCAGGACAACTCTGAGGGATTTATGGAAAAGAATGCTACCCACATTCAGAGGAAGAACTACAGAAGTGGAAACACAGAAGAAAAACAACTGCTTGAACACATGGATTGATGCAGACATGATTTGGGATGTAGACTCTAAACGACCACCCTAGCACAATTATCAATAATATGGAAATAGGTCTTCATCAATGACACATGAAGAAACCAGTGGAAATGCATGTTGGCTTTGGTGGAGGGGGGTTGGTGAGGAGAGAGTAAGAATAGGAATCATGTAACCATGGAAAAAATTTTTTTCTAAAAATTAAAATTAAAAAAAAAAATACAAGAGTCATGGAATGTCAGAATTATTGGGGACCTGAGTCCTTATCTGGTCTACTGGTTCTCAAACTTTTTAGACTCAAGATCCCTTTACACTCTTTTTAAAAAAAATACTTGTTCCCATGGTTACATAATTCATACTATCTTCTTCCCCTCTTCTCTCCCCCCCCCCAAGGTTGACAAGCAATTCCACTGGTTATACATGTAGTATCCCTCTTTACATTCTTAAAAATCATTGAGAATTCCCAAGTCCTATTCTGAGAATTTTATTTATGTGGGTTATAGCTATCAACATTTGCCATATTAGAAATTAAAACATTTTGACATAATTATGAAAATAATTTTGACACTACAGAACCCCTAGATTGGATCTCAGGAACTACTTGTGGTCTCAGAACACATTCTGAGAAACTTTTGCCCAATCCAATCCATACTTCTTTACAACATGCCCAAAAAGTTGCCATATAACTTCTGTAGTGGAGAATCAACTACGTCCTAAAAAAGTCTTGATAAGAGATTTGAGAAATACAAGGAAGTTTTATTAAATAAAACTATTAATTCAAATGCTCTGAGAACTTAGTGGAATAAGTGAGTTTTTGTAGTTATCCATAAGCCACAAAATATTCTTATGTGCGTTGACCATCTGAAAGGGAAGCTGGGGCCTGAGAGAATATGGGTGAGAGGGTTTAAAGTTTAAGGTAGGAAACACATAGAGAGGGAAAAGAGATACAGAGACACAGGATTCTTCAGCATAACATCAAGCTTGTGCAGTCCTGCCTTCAGACAGACAGGTAGACTGAATTTTTTTGAGGTTTCCAGGAATGGGGGATGTGGGATAGTTAATCAAATAAGTGACAAGGCAGAAAAATTAGCATCATGTCTGTAATCAATGACAAGATAAAAGATTGGGATCCTAACACAATAGAGTAGCCAACACCTATACTGGAAGTTCCTTTGACCTACAGCATACTAGCTTCATCTCATACAAATGCTAATTGAGTGCCTTTGCCATTACAAAGAAGCCATAAGAAAATGGTAATTAGCCTTACAGGCTGCAGATATGGGGAGGGATTAGAATTCTACAAAATTTGAGTCCCAATTCAATCCAAGGATCTGGAAATCAGTCATGTGAAATATTAGAACTATATCCATAAGTCTGGTACAAGAGCACTCTGCTCATTAGAGTCAGCTTTTGAATACATCTTTAATACTTTCATGATTCATTTAATCCATGGAACCCTTCAGTTTTTTTACTCTAAAAAATTGTTTTAATTTAAATAGATTGCCATGGTACTGGGTACCCAATGACATGATTGAAACAACAAAAATGGCAATAGTAATAGTTCACAATATATGGTTTAAAATTAGTCCACATTATGTTATTTTAAGATTTTCAAAGTACTTTATGTATATTACCTTGTTTGAGTCTCACAACATGTTGTAGGTATTGTTATTATCCCCATTTTATAGATAAAGAAACTGAGGCTTTAAAAGGTAAAGTGATTTGTCAGGCCTCACAAAGCTACCAAATGTTTTAGGAAGAGTTCATGGTAAAGTCTTCCTAACTTTAGGTCATGCAATTTTTCAATTAGGCTTTTCTACCATCTCTCAGAAAGGTAAATAAACTTTCCAATATTATATGTAGAAAGTTTTTGTTCTATTATTTTAATAGTACTGAGTATTATAAGTGTAACAACTAAAATTAATATAGAAGGATATATTTTAAAATATTAAGGTTTTATTAACTGCCATATTGGTAATTAAGCCACATGCCTGGTAAGAGCTAATTCAAATGCCTCGCCATTACCTCTGCCCACCTGGCTTATTCAGCAGGAAAGAGAAGGAGAACCAATCCTGTCCTGAGTCTTATACTCCTGTTTTACGTTAGCTTACATCACCATGTAAGGACAGGAAGCAAGTACTTTGAAATGTACTTTGAAATGAGATCCAAATGTCCACAGGAAGTTTAGACCAAAGACCTCAAGATCAGTACAAGGACTCCCAAATTTCCAATATGTTATTTTTAAAAATTATGAAGCCTGATATAATGAGGGAGATTAGTATTTTTATTAAAGCCATGTTGATATGACAATAAATCGACCATGCGCCTGTAAAAAATTCAAATTTCCACCTCCGCCATTTTCTTCCATACCTTCCCTACTCCTCTCTGACCCCCAGGAGCCCACTCAGGTAGCAAAGAGGGCATCTCTAGGCTGCCCTCCGAATTTAAGCTGCCCTATACGTTGGTTCCCGTTGTCTCACATTTAACCGGAAACTCATTGGATCACAGGGAATGTAGTCTCAAAGTCCCCCACCAGTCCACAGGAAGTTTGTAAGATACTTTTAAATGGCATCCCCCTGAATTCCAAACACACAAATATCACATTCCCCCCTGAAGAGCAGAGGGAGACTGGTCTCTCCGAAAGCTCTTGTAACAATAACTAACTTTTAAATTACAGAAATTTGGGGATAAAAAGAAAAGAGAACAAAAACAATGATCCAGTGATTGCTAACCGCATTGACAAAAAGCCAATTAAGGGCAGTCCCCTTTGGCATAAGAGCTTACATTAAAAACAAATGCATTCAACTTCCCATAGTTCAATAAACTACACCCAAAGTTCATTCTGGATCTCTTGATGCAATGTACATTCTTCAGGCATCTTCATGGTGCCTTCTCCAAACAGGTTCATTGGATGAATTCTGGAGAGATGGCAAATTTCTTATCCTGAAATTACTCTCAAAGAATTTAAACTTTACATTATAGATTATAAAATAATCATTCCCTTCCGAGAAGAATTACACATTCCCCTCTGAAATTACTCTCAAAAGAGTTAAATTTTACATTATAGATTATAATACAGACATTATGATTATAAAACTTACACACACCCCTAAAGAGAATCAATAACACATTCTCCCCTGAAGAGGGTCAGCTAAGGATACATGGCTGAGTCACGGGGTTGTATGAAATCAATTGGCAAAAGAAATTTAAAAAATAAAATAAAATAAAAATCCAAATAAAAGAGAAAAATTAACTTGTGAATGAAATGTAAAATGTTAAAATCTTATGTGCAAAAATGTAAGGAAAAATAAACTTATAACAGGTCCTTGAATCAAGGTTCAATGAAAGTGATTTAAGCAGTTTGCAATTACACATTCAGGAGCCAGGACTACAGAAAGTTGCCATTCTATATATAAGAGGAATAACAGGACCAAATTTGTGTGCAAGGGGAGTGTCTCTCCTTGGTCTGATTTGCCTGCACCTTCTCAGGGATGAGCCATAATGATAGCCAATCTTAGGTTCTTGGCTAGGGATGAAGCTTGGGGGAAGTGTGACCTCTAAGATATGTCAGAAAAGCTGCAATCCTGAATCCCCAAACACTAGTTTCAAGCCCTTTAGAATTGGCATAGAACTTCCTCAATCCCACCTGGATTGGGATGGTCTGCATGACCTTTTGCTCCTTGACACTTGTGCAGTTTCTCAGTTGGTCTCCATGATCTTGTGCCTTCTAGCACTGTTTAGTGGCTCTTGAGTTCTCTTCTCCTGGAATCAGACAGAGAGACATTAATCACAGTCCCACAATATTTACCAATAATTAGCAGGTTACCATAGTCTAAGGCTTTTTGGGTATGCGTTAATATCATAGCAAATATATATTTATATTAAACTTATAATACTATAAAATTAAAAGGGATTATCATTGATTATATATACTTTCAGTACAAAAATGAGAAAAAAGGGAAAAGAGTCAATTATCCTATTAAAATATTAAAAGGAACACATGACAAAACTAGTGGAAATGTGCATCGGCCATGGGTGGGGGGAGTGTGGGGGGTGAAGGGGAAAGTAGGAGCATGAATCATGTAACTATGTTAAAAATGAATATTAATAAATGTTTAAATTTAAAAAAAAACCTAGTAGGTTATCAATATCACGGTACCAAAAAAAAAAACAAACAAAAAAACAACTCAGTGTGTTTAGAGTCAGAAAACATATTCACATCCTGATTTCTGATTCTGCCATTTTTAGTTACTGTGCAGCTTTGGATATATTACTTCATTTGTAGGGCCTTTCGTTTTCTAAATTGTAAAATTAGGTGATGGGCCTAGAAAGAGTTCTGAATTATAGTCAGAGGAATTGGATTCTAAAGCTGGTTCTTCAGTTTATTAGCAATGTGACCTTGGGCAAGTCACAAATTCATATAGTCACATAATAAATAAAATGAGAATTTTATGACAATATTTCTCATGTCCCTTCTAACTGTAACCATATAAGCTATGATTTTATGATTGATACTTGCTCATGTTCCTTCAAGCCTTATTATACCAGGTGAAAAATAGAATCTAATTTTTTTTAAAGATATGTGTGGATATATTTTCTGTATTCCTTTATCCATGGATGTCCGTTGAATAGAAATTGTGTCTTCTATTCCCTACTGGTCTGGGTTGAATATGTTTGTTATTGGCAAATATTAGCCAACTATTTCACTCAAAGACAAGACATTTGTATCATTAAAAAATTAAAAGAAAAAAATATTAAAAGGAAAAGCAATAAGAAAATTAAAAATTCAGGGAAAAATACAATGTTTTCAAGTATAAAAATGAGAGAGAAAAACCAGATTGTATTGCACATACAAAAGAAAAAAAAAAGAATGTTTTAAAAATTAAAAATGTATATCTTAGAATTAGTGAAAGGTTTTTCACCCCAAAATGAGATCCATTTCCTGTTAAGCTTTTCCATGAACTGTGAGTATAAATTACTTTTATAAAATAGCAGATTCATAATGCACATTCAAATAAAGTACCATAATTTCCAAAAACACATTTAAAGACAATAGCAAACAAAACCATTATTATAACCACTTACTATGATGTTTAAAAATTGTATGCTTGTCACAAATTCAACAGGTATAGTAAATCATTCAGCCTTGGCTGAGATATTTTCTCAATGAACTCTATTACTGCCTCCATGGCAATTGTGGGGCAGAGCATAAAAAAATCTGATAAAAAACAAACAAACAAACTCCTAGGTCTAAGTTGTCCCCAGGAATTCTAGATCCTTCTGATGGGAAAGCAAGCCAAAACAAAGAGACAAAACATCAAACATACAGGAGCTCTCCTGGCTTCCTGTGTAATATACAAAAGCTTGGGTAGGAAACCTCCATTTGTTTCCTCTACCCCTTTACGACAACATTCTTTATAATATCTATATCTATATCTATCTATCTATCTATATCTATATATGTATATAAATATATATAAAACCATACAGAAGGGTACTAGGTATCTAAAGTAATTTCTAAAAACCCTTTATAAAATTTCAATTTACATTGTTAAGGCATTAAAATCTCCAAGGTTGTATAAGCAATATGTGACCTCTAGTTGAGATGACAAATCCAGTATCCACAAGACTTATGGGCTTTTTACAACTTAAAAAAATGTTTAAGATGTTCATAAATGGTACAGATAATAGAATTAGATTGATACAGGTAAACTTAAAAAAATTGAAACCTTAAAGAAATCAGGAAATACAATAATATAAGGAACAAATTACAAGCAATGCAGTCAAAAACTCTTTTTACCAAGTCTAATAGATTTGTTCACTATTTGGGAGTTACAATAAAGTCATAAACAGAATTAATCTAACAGCCAAAACTTCAGTAGCTTAAAATGATCCAGTGTAATAGAAAAATCAACAAAACAATAATCAGCAAAATACAATAAGCTACAGAAACTTTTAAAAATCCCATGCATTCTGAGGCTTAAAATCCACCTCTGGTCCAATTTAAATTCCTTCTAACTGAGCTCTGCACTGAGCACAGTGTGGATGACTCCGTAAGGGGTATATAGTTCAAAGTCTTGGCAGGCCCAGCATGTGTCAGAGGGGTGAATCCCTCCACCGAGTTTCAGGCAAGATAATCACAAGGAATGGTTTGAAATAGGCCATGTGACCCATGCTTGCCATTCTACTTCCTGTTTGAAGATTAAAAGGTAGGGCCCATGTGGAACCCAACTGGGGTAGGGGCTAGAAAAGCCGCAGGTTGGACATCCCACGAGGAGGGCTCGAGGGTGGAAGAAGGGGGCTAGAGAAGCTTTCTTCAGGTTCCTTAATGTCAAAGAGGAAACTCCTGGGCTTCCCTGTAAGAGGCTAATTATTGTCTAAAAGGAAACACTCAGAGCAGCTAAGTAAGGATTGTTCCCAGTGACGAGTAAGGACTGTCCCCAATGAAAAAAAAGTGGGTTTTTTTACTTCCCAAGTCTCAGGCGGCAGAAGCACTCCAGGAGCAGTGGCTGGGATAGGCATTAGCAGCAGTTCAGGCAGAGCAGCATAAACAGGTGGGGCAGCTGGAGTGGGTGATGGCAGGCATCCAACATCAGAACTTAGCTTAGCTGGAGCTGGGATCAGCACTGGGCTGCAGGGATTCCTCATGGAGGGTCAGAAGTGGCTCCCCTCTCCTCCCAGGGGAGGATCGGGTGGGTGGGGTCCAAACTGGCTGAAGCCAAGTCCATGGGGAATGTATGAACTAGTAGCCAGGAACAGGCATTTGTGAGCAAAGTCACTTTCCCCTTTCCCTGAAAAGCAGCTGTGTGGCTGGGGAGAAGAGGGAGAAGAGAAAAAATAAAACCAAAAATTTTCCTCTTTTAGAAGGTTGCTCAAAAGAACTGAACAGAGTGGCCAAAAAGAGCACAAAAACAGCAAGAGCAGGTCCATAGCTCTGGAAAGGATTCTAAATGCTCTCAGAGTTCTGCTAGTGGGAGAAGGGAAAATCATTTATCTTTTTTTAGCTCTAGACAACTTAGGTCAGAAGAAGAGGTTTGTAACACTGGAATGGGAGCTGGCCTGGAACTCAAATGGAAGCAACACCAGTCCAAGACCTTAGAAGCAGAGACAGCAGCAGTAGCATCAAGATCTCTTAAGTTGGAGACAGAGTATTAGAGGACCGATCAGACAGGTGATCCCTATGCCAGCACTAAACAAAGGACCAGGCATTGTCTGGCAACTCCTTGCCTATAGTGACTTATGGGTCACAGTTCCAGGGTGGAGAAAACCACTTTCTGTCACATGGGATCAGGGGCCCTAAGGAGCAGTATTGTTTGTGGTCACAAGGGTGCAAGGGTCCTAAGGAGTAATATATATATATATTTTATTATTTTTTTTAAACCCTTACCTTCCATCTTGGAGTCAATACTGTGTATTGGCTCCAAGGCAGAAGAGCGGTAAGGGTAGGCAATGGGGGTCAAGTGACTTGCCCAGGGTCACACAGCTAGGAAGTGTCTGAGGCCAGATTTGAACCTAGGATCTCCCATCTCTAGGTCTGGCTCTCAATTCACTGAGCTATCCAGCTGCCCCCTAGTAATATATATTTTTAAAGATATATTCTTTCATTTGTTTTATTTTTATTTATTTTATTATTTATTTTTTAAAAACCCTTAACTTCTGTGTACTGGCTCCTTGGTGGAGGAGTGGTAAGAGTGGACAATGGAGGTCAAGTGACTTGCCCAAGGTCACACAGCTGGGAAGTGCCTGAGGCTGGATTTCCTAGGACCTCCTGTCTCTAGGCCTGACTCTCAATCCACTGAGCTACCAAGCTGCCCCCCTGAGGAGTAATATTGCTTGTGGTTTCAAGTGAGCAGAGATCCTTCCTGGGGAAGGATCTGAGAGTGGACAAGGAAAACAGAGACCACACCACATTGAAAGCACTAAAAATGTCCAAACTCCCATAATTAGCTCTGAAAATAGCAGTGTAAAAAAGCCTGAAGCTTGGGACAGTGTCCACATTTTAGGAATAAAATCTAACTTAAACATTAAATTCAAAGTCAAGAAATAGCTTGAAAAAATGAATAAAAAAACAAAACAGAACAACCACAATAAGCTACTTTGGTGACAGGGAAGGTAAAAACACAAACTCAGAAAAAGACAACATGATTCAAAAAAGCAATAAGCAAAGGAGAAAAAAAGTGAATTGGACATAAACCCCAATAGGAATTCCTGGAAAAATTAAATAATTATTTTAAAGATCAAATAAGAGAGTAGAAGAAAAATTGGGAAAAGAAAATAAGAGTGATGCAAAAAAAATTATGAAAAGACACCTAACAGGTTGCAAAAGAGACACAAAAATATTGAAGAAAATAACACCTTAAAAGACAGAATTGGCCATATGGTAAAAGAAGTACAAAATATCAGTTGAAAACAATCTTTTTTTTTTTTTTTAAACCCTTAACTTCTGTGTATTAGTTCCTTGGTGGAAGATTGGTAAGGGTAGGCAATGGGGGTCAAGTGACTTGCCCAGGGTCACACAGCCGGGAAGTGTCTGATGCCAGATTTGAACCTAGGACCTCCGGTCTCTAGGCCTGACTCTCAATCCACTGAGCTACCCAGCTGCCCCCAGTTGAAAACAATCTTTAAAGAAAAATTGCTCAAATAGAAAGTGTTCCCTAGAGAAAATAATTCCTTAAAATTTATAAATGGGTAAATGTGAGCTAATGACTTCATGAGATATCAAGAAACAATAAGGCAAACAGTAAATAAATTAATAAAATAATAAAAAAGTCTAAGGAAAGACAAAATAGGAGGAAATCTGAAATATTTAATTATAAAAACAACTGACCTGGAAAATAGATCAAGGAAATATAATTTAAGAATTATTGGACTACTGAAAGTGAAGGTAAAAATAGAAGCATCACATTTCAAGAAATTATCAAGGAAAATTGCCCCAATATTCTAGAACAAGAGGGTGAAATAAAGATGCTAATCACTTCCTGAAAGAGATCCCAAAATGAAAACTTACAGAAATGTAACTTTTTCTTTGCTCCACAAAACATGGGTCATGTATTAGGGCATAAAAACCTCACCAACAAATGTAGGAAAGCAGAGTTTTTAAATGTATCCTTTGCAGATCACAATGCCATAAAAATACATTCAATAAATGGCATTGGAGACATAGATTAAAAATTAATTGGAGCTGATTACATGCTGGTAGCTAAAATGGTGGAGTAAGGAATACTCAGATCTCCCAAGCAATCCAAACAGACAAAAATAGGAAATAAAGCACCTCAAAACAAAGGCAAGCAGGAGGGACACATGTCACTGGGGTGAGAAGGGTGAGTAGTCCATTGTGTGCTGCATTGAGGGAAGCTTGTAGAGTATACACCAGGAAGAGCTTGCAGAGTCCAGACCACTTTCACATGAACTGAGACAGCAAAGCACCCGATAGGGGAGCAGCCCTATTCCCTGCCAAGTACCTGAGGCAATGAAACAGTAGATGAGGAATAGTCCAAGACCAGTCTATAGAAGCCTAAGCTAAGGAAACTTCACAGCCAGGAGTAGCCAAATGTGGCTTGTGGTAACCAGTCCTACCTACTTCTATGTGATCTGAGGTAAAGGAAGGGCAGAGCAGGGAGCAGCCAAATGCCACCCCTACATACTTCTCTGAATCCTGAAGCAACAAACCTGTACATTGAGGAGAGAAATAAAAAACAAGGGGTAGTAGAATCAGACTGGGGAAAAAATCTATTGCAAACCTCTCCACAATAGGGAAAGAGTAGAGCAGAACCTCAACAGACAAAGAGGGTAATGGAGGAGGCAGGAAATAATAATCAGAAAAAATAAGCAAAAGACAAAGAAAAAAACCCTAAACTGAGAAAGTTATGTTAATGACAGGGAAGATAAAAATATAAACTCAGAAGAGGACAATAAGGGCCAAAAGGCAACATGTGAAGCCTCAAAGGAAAGTGAGAAAGGATGTCAGGATCCAAAAGATCTCTTGGAAGAATTGGAAAAGAATTTTTAAAAAGCAAATAATAAAAAAAACTATAGAAAGAGTCAACAACTTGGAAACTACAATGGGCCAAATGGAAATGGAGGCCAAAAAAAACTTTGAAGAAAATAACTTTCTGTTGTAAAATGATTTAACCATGCTGGAGAGCAATTTGGAATAATGCCCAAAGATCTTTAAAATTGTGATACCCTTTGACCTAGCAATTCCCTCTATATCTTTTTGTTTGTTTATATATATATATATATATATTAAACCCTTAACTTCTGTGTATTAGCTCCTAGTTGGAAGAGTGGTAAGGTGGGCAATGGGGGTCAAGTGACTTGCCCAGGGTCACCCAGTTGGGAAGTGTCTGAGGCTGGATTTGAACCTAGGACCTCCTGTCTCTAGGCCTGACTCTCAACCCACTGAGCTACGCAGTTCCCCCCTTACCCCCCCCTCCCCCCATCTCTTTAAGAGGCAAGGGAGCAGAAAGATTTCTAAGTGGAGCAGAACTGGCAGGTGCCAGTGAGCCAGAGTTGAAGATTCCATTATCTAGGAGACAAGGGGGATAAGGAAGGAACAGTTGGCAGTTAGAGGCCTTTTACCTTTGGTCTCAAGAGAGGAGGAGGTCTGTCTCTGTTTCTGCTACTGGCAGTTGAACACTGACAGTTGGAAGATAAAACCTTATTTAAGGAGGTTGTGGGTGGCGTCTGTTGATTTATTAGTGTAAGATAGGTAGTGAATCAATTTTAGTTAGGCCTAGTCTGGTCAGTCAAGAAGAACCTGTCCTTAGAAGACAGAAAGAAGGTTTTAGAAATTTTAGTTAGTATTAGGAATTTAGATATAGTCATAGGGTATTAGGATAATAATCTCTCCTTCCTGTCTTTTTCTGTCTCTACTTCTTCTCAAATTAAACTAAGGATATTACAAACTGCTTTCCTCATTTTTGTTAAACTCCTAACATTTAACCCTTACAAGCCTGGTGAGATAGGTGGAAGTTTGATTAATATGTTAATCTCCTGTTCCTCACTTCTTACTATCCTTACTTTTTCAAGAATAGGCAAAAAAGGTAGAAGTGTAGGAAATTTTAGGCAATTAGTCATGGTGCTAGATATCATGGTACATGTAGTAAAGGAGGAGATTCTAATCTATCTCAAACAATTCCCACTCCCGAGGAGCTTTACTGAGCTGTTACATTTCACAATTTTAGATTGTCTCTGGTTATTACTGTTTCTGGGATGATTCATTTTGTCAGGATTACTTCAAGGATACCAACTTTATCAAATATTTTGTCTAATTCTCTCTAAGAAAAAGAAACAGCTGAAAGATAGATCAATGGAGACTAGATGTATTCCTTTAAGATTGTATCTCTCAAATGGCCAAAACTATTTTTCAACTGAATGAAACTATCTTTTACTTCAACCAAACTGTCTCTCCTACTATTCCTATTTCTTCCACCCTCCAGGGCAGCTCAAGCAAAAACCCAAAAGAAAGAAAGTACAAGCCTACTCCCCTTAAGAGAAGTACCAACTTTTAATCCCAAAAAAGAGCTAGTTAATATAAAACATCAAAGACCAATATGTTAGTTATGTTGAAAAAGGGGACACCTAATGTTAAATTGTAGAAGCTGGGCGCAAGTATTCAATAATTTCAGAAATAATGGTGGAAACTTTAGGGACAACTATTCTAGGAACAACAAGTAGTTTAGAAATAACAATAACAGAAACAATTACAGGAATACCAATTATGGAAATTATGGGAATGATAGAACCAATAACCAAAATGAGGCAAATGAGGTGTTACAATATATCCAAAAGGGGCACATCCACACAATAGCCAAAATGTAAATCCTCCTCAATAAGAGGAATCTCAGAGAGGTGCACATGGACCTTTATGAAGGTCTGAGAGGGGAGAAAGGACTCTGGAATCAAAGATTGAAACATTTGATTTTCTAGACACTGATATAATTACGCCAGTCATCCCAGTCCATTCTCTCCTGAATAGCAATGAACCACATGTGACACTGAAAGGTGGAACTATGTTTTATGATTGTCTTCTAGATAAGGGAGCATCAAGGTGTATGCTGATGAGTACACCTGGTTCTAATTGTAATTCTATTGGCTCTATCAGTGTTGTGGGGGTGTCCAGAGCACCTCTTAAAGTCCCAAAGCTTTCACCATGAATGATACCTGTGGGACCTTTATCTGTGGAACATTCATTCCTTCTAATGTCTGACTCCCCTATGAATTTGTTGGGGAGAGATCTTTTGTGTAAATTAAGAGCCACAATAATATATACTCAAGATGGCAAAGTTACATTAGAACTACCTGAAGAATCTCTAAATTTGTTTCCTGTACTCTTTCTAGATAATCAGAAGATGGATAAAACTCCCACCTTTGAAATACTGACAGATATACCTGAATCTCTCCGGGTTACATATTTTTCTGATGTAGGCCTGCTTATATCAGCTGTTCTAGTTCAAATTAGAGCAAGTGGTGGCCCACCTCAGAATCCATTATCAAAGAAGCAATCAAGGGAATTACTCCAGTGATAAATTCTTTAATTAAGCAGAAAATAATAATCCCATGAAAATCAGAATACAAATCACCTATCTTGCCTATTAAAAACTGAAATTAGATGAAAATGGAAATGTATTTATGGATTTGTTCAAGATTTAAGGATGGTCATCAAAAGACCCCCTTTTGTTCCAAGTCCATCAACTATTATTTCCTCTATTTCTAGCACCGCTAAATATTTCACAGTAGTAGATTTGTGTTCTGCCTTTTTTTTCAATACCCATCCATTAAGATTTCTGAAACTTATTTGCATTCTCTTTGAAAGGGTCTCATGCACATGGTGTCATTTGCCTTAAGGTTATGTAGAAAGTCCAACTTTATTTTCCCAAATTTTGACACAAGATTTGGCAAATATTGAGTTCAAGGAGAGCTGTTTAATACACTTTGTAGATGATTTATTCTTGGTCTCACCAAATGCTGCAGCATGCCAAGAAGATAGCAAACATCTCCTGTTGGAATTATATGAGAGGACACAAGATCTCAAAGTCAAAGGTTCAGTTGTGTCTCCCAAAAGTGGAGTATTTAGGATTTGTTTTAGCTGAAGGTGCCCACTTTATTTCCCCTAAGCATGTTGAAGATATCCAAAAATTGAGTGCCCCATCCACTAAAAGACAATTGAGAGCAATTCTGGGAACAGTAGGATTTTGCAGGCAATGGGTTCCTTGCTATGGGGAAATCACCAAACCCCTTATAGCAATGACAAAAGATGTAGTCACTGAACCACTAATTTGAATACAGAACACCTAGCAGTGTTTACTAAATTGAAACAGGTTATCCTATCTGCCTCTGCTCCAGGCATCTCAAATTACAAAAAAACCATTCACTCTGCATGTACATGAATGGAGAGGAATAGCTTCCATTACAAGGTTTGTATCCCAAAGATATTTTAAAAAGGGAGAAAGAACCTGTTTGTGCAAAAAATATTAATGGCAGCTCTTATTTTTGGTGGCAAAGAATTGGGAACTATGGGGATATCCATCAATTGAGGAATGGCTGATTAAGTTGTTTTGATTGTAATGGAATACTATGAGAATGCTATAAGAAATGATGTGAACAATGATTTTAGAAAGACTTGGAAAGACCTGCATGAACTAATACAAAGTAAAGTAAGCAGAACCAGGAGAACTCTGTATATAGTAAGAGTAATATTATGTGAGCAACATTTATGAATGACTTAGCTATTCCTAGCAATATAGTGATCCAAGAAAATCCTCAAGGATCCTTGATGAAAAATGCCATTCACCTCCAGAGAAAGAAGTGATCTGAATGCAGACCAAGATATACTATATTTCACTTTATTTCTTCATTTTCCTTTTTTTTTTGAGTTTTCTTTCACAAAAGGACTAATATGTAAAGATGTTTTATGCTATTATGTATGTAAAGTCTATATCAGTTTGCTTGTCATATTGGGGAGGAGGGGAAGGGGAAGTAAGGGTGTGAATACGGCTTAAACTTAAAGAAAATGGTGGCTAAATTTTTTGAATATAATTGAGTTAAAAACAATGTAATAGTAAATAAAAAAGAAGAAAACAATCCCCTCAAGATTAGAATGGGCCTAATGGAAAAGAGAACAAAAAACTCAGGGATGAAAATAATTTGCTAAAAATTAGAATCAAGTAAATGAAAGTAATGACTCCATAAGCATCAGGAAACAATAAAACAAAATCAAAAGTATGAAAAAAAATAAAAGAAAATCTGAAATACCTCACTGGAAAAACAAGTGACCTGGAAAACAGATTCAGGAGAGACAATCTAAGAATCACTGGAATACTTGAAAGCTATGATCAAAAAATGAGCCTATTTTAAGAAATTGGCAGGGAAAACTGCCCTGGTATCCTCAAGCAAGAGGAAAAAATAGAAATGGAAAAATTCATTATCACCTCCTGAAAAGAGACCCTAATATAAAGCATCTTATGATTATCATAGCAAAATTCAAAAAGGAAAAAGTACCACAAGCAGTCAGAAGGAAATAACTTAAATATTGTGGAGCCATAGTCAGGATTACATAAGATCTGGCAATGTCTACATTAAAGGACCAGAAGGCATGGAATATGATATTCCAAAAGGCAAAGGATCTAGACCTACAACAAAGAATCATATACCCAGCAAAACTGTGTACAGCACTTCTTGGGAAAAAATCATATTTAATGAAACAGAGGAATTTCAGACTTTCTTGACCAAAAAACCAGAGCTAAAGAGAAAAATTGTTGAACAAATGTGACACTCATGAGAAACATAAAAAGGCAAACAGAAAATGAAAACTGAAAGGGTTTCAATGAGGTTGAATTGAGTACATTTACACCTGGGAAGGTAACAACTAAGATTCTTAGGATACATATGATAACTTGAGTCACCCATGATACTTATAGTATTCAAGATACTAAAAGTACTTAAGATACTTAATAACTTTATCACTATTAGGACATTAAGAAGGAATACACAAAGAAAGAATGAAAAAGGAAGTGGAATAATATGGGTTGAGATAAAAAAAAAATATCAAAGGATGGGAAAGAGTAACCCATGGGGAGAAGAGAAAAGGAGAGATAGAAGTAGGTAAATTATCTCACATGAACTGGTACCAAAGAGTAGAAGATAGATGATGTGATGGGCAATGTTTGAAGTTAACTCTCATCAGAATTGTCTCAAAATGGGAATAACATCCACGTTCAGCTATCTTACCCTATGAGGAATTAGGAAGGAAAGGGGAATAAGAAAAGGTAGGGAGATTGGGCAAAAACGAGGATGAATTGCAAGCAAGGGTAGCAATTGTGATCTCAAGACAAAGCAAAAGTACAAACTGATCTAATCAAAAGATATAAAGAAGGAAATTATGTCTTGATAAAAGGCACCATAGACAATGAAATAATACCAATACTAAACATATATGCACCAAATGGCATAGCATCTAAATTCTTAAAGGAAAAGTTATAGTAGTGGTATTGACAGGTTACAGAATATGTTTAGTGTTATGGCCCTTTGGGTATGGCTCCAGATTGCTCTTTAGAAAGATTATATCATTTCACAGTTCCCCCAACTATATATTGGGGTCTCAATTTTTTTTCATATCTCCTCCAACATTTATTACCTTACTTAATTAGCCATTCTGATAGGTGTGAGGTGGTATTTCACTTAATTTGTCATTAGTGATTTGGAGTATTTCTAGATAGTTTTAATTTCTTCACCTGAGAACTCTCTGTTCACATCTTTTGACCATTTATCAGTTGGAGAATGTTTTGTATCCTTATAAATTTGGATCCTTTCTCAACATATTAGAGAAATGAGGCCTCTGTTAGAGAAACTTGCTATAAATTTTTTTCTTTCCTTTCTAATATTGGTTCCATTTGTTTGTGCAACCCCTTTTTAATTTAATGTAATCAAAATTATCCATTTTATTTCACATAATGTTCTCTGTGTCTTGTTTGGTCCCTCCTCATCCATTAATTTGATAGGTAAATTATTCCATGTTTCTTTAATTGTTTATCACCCGTTATTTCTATATTAAGTATCCATTTTGACTTTATTTTGGTGTATGGTGTGAAATGTTGGTCTATGCCTAATTTTTGCTTTAATGTTTTTGAAATTTTCCTGGTAGTTTTTGTCAAATTTTGAGTTCTTCCCCCCAATAGTTTGTATCTTTGAGTTTATCAAGCACTAGATTGCTCTAGTTATTTACTTCTGAGTGTTGATTACCTAACCCATTCCAATCACATCTTATATAGTGTGTAATGCAATAAAAATGGTAATCAATTCAGGGAACAGAATTAGAAGACTCATAATTAAATGGAGATTTAATAATGAGGCAGGCCAATATGCATTTATTAGGCACCTACTATGTGCCAGACATTGAACTGTGCTGGGAATAGCAAGAAAGATAAAAAAAAAAATTGTCTCTACTCTCAAGGAGCTCACAGTTAATGAGGAAGACAACATATACTTTTGTACAAATAGGATATAAACAGGATAAATTGGAGATAATCTAAAAGAATCATGAAAGGCGTTTTGAAGATGGTGGCACTGCTACTATCTTTGGAAGGAAGCCAGGGAATCTCGAAAGTGGAGATGAGAATGAAGAGTCTTATGCATGGTGGACATACAGGGAAAATGGTGGGAGTTGGGAAATGGAGTGTTTTGTGTATATATAACATAGGAGGTCAATATCACTGAACTGATGAATATGTTAAGATATAAGAAGGGGGCAGCTGGGTAGCTCAGTGGAGTGAGAGTCAGGCCTAGAGACAGGAGGTCCTAGGTTCAAACCCGGCCTCAGCCACTTCCCAGCTGTGTGACCCTGGGCAAGTCACTTGACCCCCATTGCCCACCCTTACCAATCTTCCACCTATGAGACAATACACCGAAGTACAAGGGTTTAAAAAAAAAAAGATATAAGAAGAAGAAGAATGAAAAGGCTGGAAGAGCTGAATTTATGTTATGATAGGCTTTAAAAGACAAACAAGGAATTTTATATTTGATCTAGGAAGTAAAAGTAAAAGGCAGCCACTGGAGTTTATTGTATTGGAATGGGTTGTGTGTGTGAATGAAAATTTTAACAATGAGTGGATCAGAGAACTATCCTTAAAAATAATCACTATGTGCCAGAATTTTCAGGGATGCTATTAAAGTAGTCCTTAGTAGCATAGAACAGGAAAATATTTATGATCTCAATATTCAGTCAAGAGTGACAGAATGGAGTCAGAAAGACTTTAAAAAATTTCAAATCTTGGGGCAGCTGGGTAGCTCAGTGGAGTGAGAGTCAGGCCTAGAGACAGGAGGTCCTAGGTTCAAACCCGGCCTCAGCCACTTCCCAGCTGTGTGACCCTGGGCAAGTCACTTGACCCCCATTGCTCACCCTTACCACTCTTCAACCTATGAGACAATACACCGAAGTACAAGGGTTTAAAAAAAAAAAATTTCAAATCTGCCTTCTGATACACGTACTCACTGAGTGACACTAATCAAGTCACTTTAACTTGTATGCCTCAGTTTCTTCATCTGGGAAAAGATCTGGGGAAGGAGATGGAAAACCACTTCAGTATCTTTGCCAAGAAAACATCAAATGGGGTCATGAAGAGTAAGACACACTGAAAAGTGACTAAGCAATGTTCAATTTTAAAATTCAGAAAACTGTAGGCAGTTAGATGGGAGGTCCTCAGTCCAAATCTGGCCTCAATACTTTCTAGCAAGTCACTTAACCCCCATTTCCTAGCTCTTACTGCTCTTCTGCCTTGGAACCGATACACAGTATTTATTCTAAGATGGAAGATAAGGGCTTATTAAAATCAGAAAACCAAAAAATAAAGAAAGCCAAAATAGTGCAAAAGAAGAAAATTTGAGAAAAATGAATTGCAATTTGTAAAGCTAAATTGTAATTAAAGTACAGGCTTTCCTTCATGCAGATCCATTTTCTATTACGAACATTTCTTACACATTTCTGTGGAGCATATTTTGCATATGATTTCTTAGGGAAAATGTACTGAAGTTATCCATCCATCTGTGTCTAAGAGGCAGAATTCCTATGATATCCTTTGTTGTTAATTTTGTATTTTCTCGTGATCACTGCAGTGCTGCATATGACGCTGTTCTTGACAGAAATGTGGCCATTAAGAAGCTCAGCAGACCATTTCAGAACCAAACACATGCCAAACGGGCTTACAGGGAGCTGGTCCTCATGAAGTGTGTGAATCATAAAAATGTGAGTTTTCTTTGACTATTGGGGTACGAAGTTGGTTTATTAACAGGGAAAAAAATACAAATCTTGGTATGGGAAATAACCTTATTCTATGGCTGCCATAATTTAAGATAATTTTCCCTCTCTTTATTTAATTCCATTGCCCTCATGATAGCTTTTTGTGTTGAGTTCTTAAAAAACTATATAGCATTGCACCATTAATTCCCTTATGACAAAATTAATCTTCTTTGATTAGTCCATTTGGTATAAACAAAATAGCCTCATCAACTTCATAGATATTCTTTAAAATTCCAGTTTTATTATCAGCAGAAACAGTGCCAGATTTCTCCATCAGCTCGAGCCCCATCTGCTGGCTTCTTACTTTTTTCACATGTACCTTCTGTTTTAGAATGTGACCTGTAAGGCAATGACATACTACATAATACTGTGGTGGATGGGCCATTAGGAATGGGATGAGACAGGGCAGCTGGGTGGCTTAGTGGATTGAGAGACAGGACTAGAGATGGGAGGTCCTGGGTTCAAATTTGACTTCAGACACTTCCTAGCTGTGTGACCCTGAGCAAGTCACTGCCCCCATTGCCTCACCCTTACTGCTCTTCTGCCTATTAATTTAATAAGTTCATTCTTAAATTGTTTGTCCTTAACTTGATTTTCAAATCACTTAGTTTTTTTTAGAAGCCATTTATTTATCTTTATTGAATAATTCACAGCACAGTGAATCAGATTGTCAGAGCTAGAAAAGATCTTGTCCTAACTTCTCATTTCCAAAAAGGAAACAAAGGTCTATGGTCTGGGAGGACTTGCCCAGGCTAGTTAGTAGCAGAATAGGGTCCCAAACTTCTAGCATTTTTTTGTGCCAAGAGTGTAATGATTATTATCTCACAACCTTGAATGGTAGGTACTTTTATTATCTTCATTTTATAGAGAAGGAAATTGAGGCAGAGGTTTAATGACTTGCTCAAGGTCATATAACTAGTAGTTTTGGAGGCTGGATTAGTACTCAAATCTTCCTGATTACAGTCCTGGCCCCTTTATCCTCTGTACCACCAAACTGCCACAAGTCACTTTTTAAAAAAATCAGATATCTTATATTTTTTCTTCTTTTTTCCATCTTTGGTTTTGTTCTCATCTTTTTTTTAGGGGTTAGGGAGGACTTTCTTTCATGAATTTCTTTTTTGTCTATTTTCATCCTAGTATAGTCTTGGTTAAGGTTTACTACTTTCTCTTCCAAATTATTTATTCTCCTTCCAATTCTTTCCTCCAGAGATTTTATTTTATTTAAAAAATTTTTTCTTATTTCATTTTTTTTAGGTATTCATTGAGTCCAGGTGGAAAAATCTACTTTTTTGGGAGCTCTCTAGATTTGCAAAAAATTTTGATACCCACTGGTACTTAATTTATGCATTTTTCAACTTTAATTTCTTCAATAGGGTTTTTCTGCCAGAAACAGGCTCTATTTCCAAATTTTCTTTTGGGTTGAATGGTTACTTCTTGGGTCTCCAGGCCAACGTGTCATGAAGGGTTAAGTCTTCAGTGCTGGATCTTCAAGGGTCTCTCTCTAGTGTCTGAGGACAGAGAATCAGAATTCCTATTTTGACAATTTTGAAAAACCAGTCACTGCCTGCTGCTATTTTTCAATGCTTCCAGAGTGGCTTTCTAAGAATCCTGAGACTTTCTGGTAGGACCCCTTAATTCTTGCTACCTTCAGACACAAAGCTATATATTTCCCTGGCCTATATATCTGTTTAAGGTTTAAGTTTAAGGTTTGAATTGCGAACAATCCAGATATAATTGTCCTATATCAGGCTGGAAAAGATCTACCTCCTGCTACAGGGCTAATTTTATCCCTTTCTGCTATCCCTTGCTCCCATAAGGGACCCAATGAAGCTGTTTCCTGCCTTTAGAAATTTCACTGTGAGAACAGGAGAATGGGGTGAAACCAGAGGTAGCATCACCAGTTTCCCTGGGCCAACAAATGATAAAACCTGACTTTTTTTACCTCCACTACCTCTGCTTTCTGGGCAAGTGAAAAAAATGTTTAAAAACAAAGAACATAGATTCCACCACAAAAGAAGAAACCATTTTCTTAGCCCCTGCCATTTCATGCATCCATTTCCCCCATATTTACAAATATGCTGACCTAATACAGAAAATGATTTGTCCAGAAAATAGGTAAAAAGATAAAGAAAGAGCTAAATTAAGTGTATAGTAAAACCTTAAAACAAATAAATCCTCAATTATAAATATAACTTCCTTAAATTCTTCATAAATGTCATCCTTGATCCATTCATTCTCAGCCTGATCGCTCAACCCCACATTATTCTAACATTCCATCTCATTGCCCTGGAGTGGAGGCAAGAGAAATGTTTTTCTTTTGTTTGCCACATAGAAATGTGCAATTAGATTTTCCTATCTTGTGCCGTCTTGGAGTGGAATGAAGTACTATTGTAGATTCTTATTGAATTTTTTGATCCTTATTTTGTCTGGTGTGAACTTCAGACTTTTACTAGAATTGGTATATGGGAGGAGGGTAGTTTACCTTTTCTTTAGGCAGCCATTTGATCAGAAATCCTCCCAAATTATATAAAAATAGTAGGTTTTTAATATTCTATTTTGGTGATAGGTTCTTTCCTAAAGTATATGTAGGATTCCTTCTTGGCTATGCCTTGCTAGCAAGTCTGCTTTCCTAAATGATAGCTATCTCTCATTCTCAAGATTCTAACCTTGAGGAGGTTTATTTTCTAATGCTGTAGCTCCAGAGCCCCCACTGGCGTGCTCCCCATTAATAATATATCAGCCTGTTTTAATTAAATTTTAGAAAAGATAATTCATTGAGAAAGTAAAGAAAGAACACTTGGTACAAAGCATTTCTCCCCAAAACTGAGGGAACACTAATCCTACAAGAACATACAGATGCATGGCAAGAATAGGCTCAAAGTGTATGGCAATGCATATGTAAATGTATTAGTGAGGGGGTAATTTATAACTTTTAGTGCTCTATGCTCTAGAAATACTTTTTTGAGTCTATATCTCACATATAGTGTCACATTTCTTGAACAACTTTTCCATATATTATCTATATCATCTATATCAATGTACACTAGAAAAAATTATTTAGAACTTAGTTAATAAAAGAACTAAAGAAGACAAAAATTAAGAAATGAGAAAGGAAAATTGACCTCAAATATCTTTTTTCTTGATATATTTTGATAAACTTCCCATTTTAATTAGCTACTTATATCATCAAAGATGAGAAGCAATTGATGACCACATCTTATTCATGTTTCTATATCACACACTCCATATAAGCTTTAGTGTCTGTAGCATAATGTAAAGAAGAGAAGTAGATTATTTTCCATATAATCCTTTTAGCTAGAGCACTCTGTGGTTCTGCTTAAGGAAAAGCTCACTATCTTGGTAAGTCCACTGGGAACTTATTTCTGTTCTTTTATTCTTTTCACTAGTTTTTCTTCTTTGGTCTTCTAGGACTCTGACTTCAATGAAAGATAGTCATATTCGTACCATCACTGAATATTTCCTTTAGAACTTAGAGAGTTTGTGGCAATCATGTAGAGAAATTTTGAATTACCTCAGTGGGAGAACAGGCCAATTTTATTTTTCAAGTAAATTCTCTTTCTTTCCATGTAATCAATTTTTCTATTCCTTTCCAAATGCATATTATGATTTTTGGAGTATAGAGTGCCTATAAAAAAGTTTGGAGAAAAATTCTCGTTGAATATATTTTAAATGTATTACCTTTTTCTTTTTCAGATTATCAGTTTATTAAATGTCTTCACACCACAGAAATCACTAGAAGAGTTCCAAGATGTGTAAGTAAAAGAGAGTGATTAAGTTTAAGACATGCCTATAGAACTTAATAAGAAAAAGAAAATCATTCTTAGAGAGTAAGTAAATGCTGTTCTTTCTAGATTACATTTTGAAGATGGAAAAGAGGTAAAGGGCTGAGTTTGAATGAAAGATAACACAATGTGAGCATCCTATGGTTCTGCTTCTCTGTGTGTTTGGAATAACACTCATGGTATGGCTTACTGTTCTATCACTTATGGCAAAGAATACTGAGATATGTAAGCACCAGGAAACCTGAATACTAGACCCAGTGGTCACCTATTTAAAAAAAAGAAAGGGTGGTCCAGATAACTGCTAAATTTTCTCCCAGCTCTAAGACTCAATGATATTCACTGTTTAGTCTTAGCAAAGTAAATTGATCCATTGGACCCTCTCTGTCTGACAGAATTATTGTGACAATCAAGTGAGACAATGTAGCTAAACATATTTTGAAAGCTGTAAAATCCTAAGTAGAGGTAAGATATGATTATTATCAGTAAATTAATTTTTAAAAAATTAATGTCTCCAAGAAATGTGTCAATTCATTCTAAGAGAAATTTCTCAAAGGGACTGTTTTCTTTCTCACTTTGTAGTAAACTTTGAGTTTGCTATTCTACTTCGCTATTTAAGAAGAATGAAGGAAAGACAGCAAATATCTTCCTAATATATCATATAATACAAAGGACAAGTGATAAGTATGTCTTGTAGGCAAGCTATCTCAGCTTCAAGGTCCCATAAATATATTTACTGTTATAAATTAGCCAGTGGACATAATAATAATTTAAAATAAAAGCATTTAATGAAATGGCACAGAAAGAGAACATAGTCCATAAACCTGGGACACACTCTCCCTGAAATATGCATATTAACAGAGAAAGAGTAGGAACACCTAGGCAATATGTATGAAAGGGAACATGAAGGAAACTGGCTACAGTGAATGTGGAAGAGGCACATAAATAGGGAGCATATTTGGCCAGAACTCGTAATTGAAGGGGCAGCTAGTGCTTCTGACACTATAAGATCATGGATGTTTTCTGATGATCTCCTCAGGCTGGGCCCACTCCCAGTGTGCTTGGAATGTCATAGCATCTCTAGTCAGTCAGTTGGTCAATAAACATTTATTAAGCACCTACTATGTGTCAGGTACTGTGCTAAATGCTGGGAATAAAAAGAAGAGCAAAAGACAGTTCCTGTTCACAGTCTAATGGAGGAGACAATATGCAAACAGTTATAAACAAATTACATATATGACAAGTTGGAGATAATCAATAGAGGGAGGTTACCATAATAAAAAGGGATTAGGAAATAGCCACTTGCAGAAGATGAGATTTTAACAGGGGCTTGAAGGGAGCCTGGGAAGCCAGTAGGCAGAGAGGAGGAGATAATAATGGCAGAAGGCATCTGGGTGATGTGAGATGAGGGAGAATGAGTTCTCAGTGAACAACTTCATTTTTTTTTCCAGGGAAATATGAGGCAGGATTTTTAGTTGAGAAGACTGTGGGGGTTGGGGGAAAGGGAAGCTGTGGGAGGCTTGAGGAAGGATCAAAATGTTTGGAAGAACTGTTGTGGTTAGTGGGGACAGTGAGTCAAATAAGAAGCTGTTAATATGTGGGGAGATGTATAGTTTCTGGTGATTCAGGTTGTAATCCTAAAGATGGCTCCATTGAAACTGATATTGTATACCTTCTCTGCTTCCAGCTTTTGACTTCATTTAAAGTCCCCTAATAAGCCACTGTCTTTCTCCTATATTCCTATTTCAGAAATCTCCACTATAATTTCCTTTCTTAGAAATTATTATGGTACTCTGAACATCAACTTCAATCATAAAAGTTCAATGGCCACAAGAACTATCAAGAATGTTCTAAGTAGTTATGTAATAATTCTAATTGTCCTCTGCCTTCTCTTTATTAGCTTAGAGCTCAGAATTTTAAACTTAAATTTAAAACAAAAAGCAAAGGGGACCGAGTGAAAATGAGATAGTGCTCATCTTGTGTAGGTGCCTCTGTTATTCACTCTGTTATAACATTACTTTGTTATTCACTAACCAAGTCTGATTCCCAGAACCCAACTCTAACATAAAGTCCAAAATCAAGAAGTAGGCTGGAAGAATAAGCAAGCAAAAATAGAACCCTATCATAAAAAGCAGTTGTAGTGACAAGGACACAAGCCCCAAAGAAGAGAACCCGGACAGTTCCAAAAAAAGACTCAGAGGAAAACACAGGTTGAATAGAAGTCTAACTAAAATTCCTGAAGAGAAGAAACAAGATTTTTAAGTCCTAAAATTATTTTAAATACCAAATAAGAAAATGAGAAGAAAAAAAGGAAAAGAAATGAGACTATGGAAGAAAGTTTTGGAACCAGAATCAACAAATTTGCATGAGATATAAAACTTTACCCAAGGAAAAAAACTCCCTGAAAATTGGAATGGACCAATAGAAGCTAATGATTTCATGGGACAAAAAAATGAAATATTAACATAAAAATGACAATTCATGAGACAAAATATAAAATATTAACATAAAAATAACAGATTAACATAAAATATGAAACAAAGTCAAAAGACTAAAAAATAGAAGAAAAAGTAAGGTATCACATAGTAAAAACAACTGACCTAGAAAACAAATCAAGGGAAAAATTAAGAATCAATGGATTATTCAAAAGACATGAATGAAAAATAAAGTTTAGACATCTTATTTTAAGAAATCATAAATGAAGAATACTGAGACTTCTGAACCAATGGGCAAAATAGATTCAGAAAGAACCCGTTGGTTATTTCCTAAAAGAAATACCAAAATTAAAACTCCCCCCAAAATAATTGTAGCCCAAATCCATAGCTTACAAGTCATAGCAAAAACATAGCAATCAGCTAGAAGTTGTCAAGGAGTCATGGTCAGAATCACACAAGATTTAGCAGACATCTCTAAAAAATAGCAGAGAGCTTGGAACTTGATGATCCATGATAGAAAGGATATGGAAGATGTCTTTAGGAAAATAAAATAAAATAAAATCTAATTTAAAAAAGAAAGAAAGAAAAAAGGAGCTTCACACTCTCAGTCTTAAGAGGAAAAAAATCTTAGTTGTTTTCTTTTCGATTGGAGAATTTGCCTATCTTTAGTCGTGTTTAAGGTGTTCAGAGAGGACTAGCCCTCTGGTGTGAGGGCTTGCTGAGTCTTTTTTAGGGCTGCTCATCCACCTTTGGTGTCCACTTTTCATCCAACTTTCACCTGTTGCTCCAAGAAGCAGTAGCATGTTTGCTGGTCATACCCCATTAAAACTGTCTTGACAGACAGGCTAAACCAGGTTGAGGATAACCAACATGTCTCAAACCCAGTAGGTGAGTTAGGGGGACATCTACCCCAACTATGTGAAGACTTCCCCCCTGTGGAATAGGCAGATGAGAATAGTCTGTTCCAATGGCCATGAAAGGGACTGAAGCAAGTACTGTAGAGTGCTTAAAGCTTGGTCAGGCATTAAAGACACGAAGGTCATCTACTGCATCCTGGGCCTTCACCAGTCATCCTGATATTTGTATTGGCACTGCACTTTAATGATTCTGGAAGAAAGAGTGAGGCTGATGACTTGGTGCACCTCTGCCTCACTGAAATCCAATTCATGTGCAAGTCAAGACATCACCAGTAATGTCACTAATCCTCTTCTGAAAGTGATGGATCAACATCACCAAACTCCCCAAAGGGTATTTTTTACCTCCAAGAATCAAGTTTTGAGGTGAAGAAAAAAGAAATAAATATTAGTATAGTTGATTCTATGTATCCCTCTCCATGATAATTATTTCTTTCAAATACTGGTCTCTATTAAGTATATGTGACCATAGCCAGCCTTTTCAGGATTCGAGCCATGCCCTAAATATGTAGCATGGACTTTTCCACAATGAGTCATGTAAACTTTTCTCCCTGTTTGTAATCCTAATAAGCAGATATTACTGAAAGAGACTGATAAGCAGGAGATGAATTCAACTTTAACCAAAATAATGCTTCTTTTGTCTGGATGAGTTTTGTGGTAATGGTAGTTACAATTTTATTCTTAGAAACATTTTTAATGTCCTTCATTTACAAGAAGTGGAAAGTTGAAATATGAGCAATGATTTCCATGGAAATTCTAACATGGTTAATGCAATTATGCTATATTTCATTCATTTTCAAATTTATTTCTATATCTCGTAATCTGGAAATAACATTGAGGATTTACTCTTCAGTTACCTTGTGATGGAATTGATGGATGCAAACTTGTGCCAGGTCATTCAAATGGAATTGGACCATGAACGCATGTCTTACCTCCTGTACCAAATGTTATGTGGCATCAAGCACCTTCACTCTGCTGGGATCATCCACAGGGTAAGAACCCATAATTATTAAAGATGAATGAGTTACCTTAGTATTACAAAGAAGGGTTATAATGGTTAGGAAGGGAACAAATAATAGTTGTGGTTTTTCTTAGCACTGGTAAAGCTGTGATTAAGCAGCAGGAATCCCTTACCTTGTTTGCAAAGGAAAAAAAATAGCGATTCTTCTGGAGTTCATATTTTATGTTATGTATCATCTTGTGGAGAGTCCATTTCTGAAGTCATCTTATAAAGCATTTTCTTTCTTCCCAGTTATTTGATTAACAGAGATAATAGGTCCTATTGAAATGAGATCATCCTTGTCTCATAGAACAAAGTGAGCTGCCCTCAATTACTATTCTTTCAACACTTGAACAGATATTGAAGTCATCAAGTGTAGACTTGTGGCTACATGGAGAAACCTAAAGGGTGATGATAAATAAGATGGGATACAAACTCTTTTTTTTCTCCAGGAGGAGGTTAAGTTGTTATTTTGTAAAAGCATACAGCAATAATAGTGAATTTCTTTTCAGGATGTAAAGATGCTCCTGAAGGCATTTTTTTAAAGGATAAATTTAAAAATGAATTGTGAAAAGGAACCACGTTTTATTTCCTTTTTAGTTCTTCACTGCATCTTAAACCAGACTGTGGGGGCAATAGATTGTCATTCAATGATACCGACCAACTTACCATGCAAATCTGGTAAAAGGAAAATAGCATTTTCAATATTGATGGCTCTTTTCTTCTTTGTTCCTTTTGACAGGATTTAAAGCCCAGTAACATTGTGGTAAAGTCTGACTGCACATTGAAAATTCTAGACTTTGGACTGGCCAGGACAGCAGGCACAAGCTTCATGATGACTCCATATGTGGTGACACGTTATTACAGAGCACCAGAAGTCATCCTGGGAATGGGCTACAAAGAGAATGGTAGGGATGGCCTCCATAAGCAGACCCAAAACATAGCAAGGAAAAGAACTTATCTTTTAAAGACTGGATTTTCATTCGCATTTGCAACTTTAAAAAAACATAGGCTATTTGGCTTGCTATGCAAATTTTCTGTTTAGATTCATTACTTTTGAAATCAAAAGGAAACTGAAAAGATGGAGCCTTTTATAGAGTAGTTACAAGATAGTTACAAGGAGGAAATTCTAGATAAAAAGTCTGAATAAGCAATTATAAAGATAGCTTTTAATTATCATACCTATACTATAGATACCAAATGAAGAAAGATTTATTTGAGACTGTCAGAGGAACCAAATACTATAGTTCTTCAGTTCAAAATCCAGAAAGAAGGGAGCAAAAACTATATCCATTTCTTTTCTTCATTTGACAGATGGATGATTAAGGAATTAAAAATAGATTTCCAAGATCCTTGGCAGAAATGCCACCTTCCTTTTCCTATAAGTAAGTCAATAGACTAAATTGTTCAGGATATGGAAAGTCATTTTTAATTTTTACTGTCAGTTACATTAAAGACTTTAGTTGTTTAGAAAAATGCAATAAAAAATTTAAACCTAAATGTCTCTTATACTATTTTTCCCCTCAAGAAGATCTCCTTATGTAAATAACATGCTATATTTATGAATATTATCAGACATAAGTACACCTCCAAGTTATTTTGCAGATTGGATCCATTGAGTAAAATTATGTTAATTGAGAAGTGCAATCGATGAAACATAACTTTAAAAAGATAGTATTCTATCACTTTGATCAAATAACTTTGGAAATAAAGCAGTATATTGAAACAAGCCTCAACAATGCTGCAGAACTAAATGAAAGCCAATAACTGTCTTTTAAATGAGAATTACATATAAATAAGTCTTGCTTTTAGAGTTAGCTAGGTGATAGAGTTGATAGAGTAGTGAGCCTGGAGTCAAGAAGAATTGAGTTCAAATTGGAACCCAGATACTTCCTAGCTGTGTGACCATATGCAAGTCATTTACTTTACATCTGCCTCAGTTTCCTTATCAGTAAAGCACGGATAATAGCACCTACTTCACAGGGCTGAGGTAAGACTAAAATGAGATAATATTTGTAAAGTGCTTAGAACAGTGCCTGGCACATAGTAGGCAAGTAATTACATAGTAAATAGTAGTAAGTACTTGTTTCCTTCCTTCCTTTTAAAAAACTTAATTGTTGAAAAAAGGACCTTCTAGTTTGTTAATAAAATGAATCTCCCATGAAGTTTTTATTTTAGATTTTTATAATTAAAAAAAAAAAGGTATTGACTTTCATTTAGTTCTTTAGATGAACTTTTTTTGTAAGACTACATTAATTACTGTCCCTGTTAGAGAAAACACATTCTGGATGATATACAGGCAGCATTTTGGTGCTTTTGTTTAGATGTGAAAAAAGACTGTCAAGCTTTTTGGAGACTTGACAATAATGATTACTGAAGACAAGAGGATCTGAGCTCTGAGACATTTTTACCAAAAATGGTTGAATTCTAGTACTTTCTTCAAATCACAAAATGAAACAAAAGTGTATCATTGAAAGAAAAAAGAAGCTGGGGCTAGGGGCAGATGGGCTTGGGGAATCTTCTCAAACTTAGCAAAATAAATTTTCTAGATTAAAAGGAAACTAATTTTTTTTAAAAGACAAGCATTGAAAGTGTATTTGAGGATCTAAATTTTCAGTAACATTGACATTAGGCCTTTCTATTCTTCTCTTTCCCTCTTTAAGACTTATATAAGTGATTTAGAAATTCGTATTTCATTTCATAGCTGATTGTATCAGATCTACTAAGCACAAGCATCTGGTACTCTACTCTCCTTAGAAGCATGAAAGCTTTCAAGCAGAAAGGAGCTATTTAATCTCTTACCTGCAACACATGCTCCCACCATCCAATGTGTCCAGTACTTCGCCCTCATTTCCTAAAAGAAATATTTTTACCTTTATTTCATTTTAGAGGGGGAAAATTCTTTTGCTATCATTTTTTACATAATAAAAGAGGGATGGAAATGAGGAGAAAAAAGTTATGGAACTTATAAAAACAGTTAATGAGAATTCCAGATGGCGCAAAAAAAAAAAAACAAACAAAAAAAAAAACCCTTTCCAGAAAATCTGGAAAAAAGAGCCAAATTCCTTTTGCCTTTGTAATAAAAAGGCTCCCTCAGTATGAATTTTGATTTAGATTTTTCTTTTTTGAAAGATGAAAAATGTCTAAATTTTGGCCCATAAATATTCCAAATTTCTGTGAGGGAAAGGGAAAGCAATGAGTTTCTAGGGATTGAAATTTTTCAGGGAATTTTAGGTCTTTTTATAGTTTTTCAAGGTCCAAGTCTGAGAACTGCAATTCTTAGTACACACCACAGATTATTAGACAGAGCTAAAATGTTAACAATTCCCTGCCCATGCTAATCAATGCTTTTTTCAATCTGAATGGATATAGATAATGATCAAAGAGTACTTACTCAAGTTGTAGTTATTTTAGAGGAGATTGAAAAATAATGAGAAATTTCCCCTTTCTTGAGTTGGGTTTAGTAGTTTATTAGCCATTTGCTTTACTTTGAAAAATTACAGATATCTTTAATGTAAATACCCTTTCAATTAGTTGATCTTGTTTGGGGGTTCCTTTTAGTTTAATTCTTTTTTTTCTATTACTAGTGTCAGAGAAACTATCTGAGAAAAAGCTTGTTCATCTAACTTAGATGAAGCATTCTAAATATGAAAGAATTGTTTGTTGATTTAATCTAAGTTCTTACAATTGCAGCTATTTTATCAGTGTTTATGCTGAATTCTTTCCCCCTCCTCTTTTGGTCCTTGCTCAATGGGAAGTAAAAAATGGTGTTTTCTAATCAATCTGCTTTCCCCCTTCTTTTAAGAATAAATTGTCTTAGTTAACTTTGCTTTTTTTTTTCCCTCCCCATCTTCATTTTCCTAATCTCTGTTGTTCTAGTGGATATATGGTCTGTAGGATGCATTATGGGAGAAATGGTTCGCCACAAAATCCTCTTTCCAGGAAGGGATTGTATCCTTGTGCATTTTGTTTCAGTTTCACCTATTTTATCTTAATCTATTAAACTTATTATGCTTATACCAGGACTGAAAAGGTAGAAGCAAAAACTTGACTTAGAATGGTAACCATGACAGTAATAATAATGTATTCAAGAATTTGGGAAATTTGGGGGAAAAGAGAATCAAAATCAAATAATATCTTGGTTGCTTTAATCAGACTTTAAGTAATTTTTTTCTTAAATATTTCACCTCATTTCCTAAACAACGTGACATGAACTTATTTTGTTATGCAAAAGAAGAAAATCAAAGCCAGAGAATGGAAAATAAATTTGGATAACGCTGTTATATCAGTTGAGAGGGAACTCAAACTCTTTTCCCCAATATATTGGCTTCTTTCCATAAATGATTGGTTTTTTTTGCTCTTTTCATATTTAGAAATGTGTGGATTTGTGCTGATATAATAATTGTCCATATGTTATTGTACCATGTATCTTGATGAAATATGAGCTCCTCTGAGGGTCGAAATAGCATTTTTTCCTTAAAAAAAAATCAAACCATACATTTTAAAGGTCAACAGTTGGTTTTCTAACAGCTCAAGGCTATATGGTTTACAAATTGAATGTTCCTTTCTCAAGACAAATGATTACCAACATTATTCTTTCCCCAATCTGAATTTAGTATTTCAAGCAATAGTATTGGCAAATACATAGCAATAGATTGTACTTCATCTAGCTGACTTTGCTAGAAGAAAAATCTTGGCTTAATACTAAGCTGACAGTTATTTTTAAAGCAAGGCTGAAAGAAAATGATTGACTTTCAGACCTTTCTAGAACTAAGGCATTGGATTTGCATGTGGGATGGGTTCCTGAAAGTATACAAATAAATTCACACAAACATGATATAGTGAAAAAGCATTAGCCTTGGACTAAAAGGACATGGGTACAAATCCTGCCTCTGGTGCTTACTATGTGTGTAATCTTAGGCAAGACATCATTTGGTCTGCCTGGGACTCAATTTCCCCCTTTGTAAAATGAAGGCATTGGATTAGATGCTATTCAAGGTCCTTTCCTCCTATCCACCTATCGATCTATGCTAATGAAGTGGATTTTTCCAAAGTACAGACGTGTTTGGTAATTTGGTGCCTAATTAACCCAAAAACTTAATGACCGGTATTTCTATATATCTATAGTCAAATTATAATTTATGCTTGTAATGGTACCAAAAATTCTCCATGTTACTTAAGTGTGTTCTGAATCAAAATGATATATTTATTTGTTTGTTTGTTTGCTTATTTATTTATTTATTTATTTAATTTTTTTTTTTTTAACCAATTACATGTAATACATTTCCACACAAGTTTTCCAAAGTTATAGAATCAAACTTATTTCTCTCCCTCCTTTCCCTTCCCTTCCTGGTGCCAAATTTTGTAGTTTTATGGTTAATTATATTTTCATACTGTTAAGTTTTATGGTAACTGATAATCCTTCTATAGTAGGCCACATACTGTCCCTTAAATGTTTGTTGTTGAATAAAGCCTCATTGTTCTGTTATTACCTTCTAATCTAATAGTCATAGTAGCCATAATTGCATTCTGAGTGGGCAGAGGGTTAGCCCCAAAGCAGGCCCCAGTTTTTTGCCACTACAAAGAGTGCAGCTATGAATATTTTTGTACAAGTTCTTGCTTGGTCTTAAATTCCTTCCTTTTTCACAGATTTGACAGGTGTACTTTTCTATGTTCACCTAATTTATTTTTTTTCACCTAATTTACTTATAATTTCACTCTTTATATTTAAGTCATTAACCCATTTTGAATTTATCTTGGTATAAGGTGTGAGATGTTGATCTAAACCTGATTTTTTCATACTGTTTTTCAATTTTTCCCAGCAGTTTCTATCAAATGGTGAGCTCTTGTCCCAAAATCTGGGATCTTTGGGTTTATCAAATACTATCTTGCTGAGTTCATTTATCCCTAGTTCATTGATCCACCCTTCTATCTCTTAGCCAGTATGTAATTAGGATCTGTACCCTAAAACTACAAGTCCCAGCACCCCTCTCTCCTACAGAATGTGGTGTTGGGAGTTGTCGTTTTAGGGTACAGATCCTAATTACACACCGATACCATATAGTTTTGATGACCACTGCTTTAGAGTACAAGTTAATATCTGGTACTGCTAGGTCCCCATACTATACATTTTTTTTTCATTATTTCCCTTGATAGTCTTGATCTTTTGTTCTCCCAGATTAATTTTGCTATGATTTTTTCCTAATTCTATAAAAAAGTTTTTTGGTAATTTGATAGGTATGGCACTGAATAAGTAAATTAATTTGGACAGGATTGTCATTTTTATTATATTAGCCTATCCTATCCATGAGCAATTAATGTTTTCTCAATTATTTAGAGCTAGTTTTAATTGTGTGAAAAGTGTTTTGTAGTTGTGTTATAAATATTAAAAATGATAAAGGCTTGTATAAATATATAAATTAGTATTTTAATTAAAGCCATGTTGATAGATAAAATCATTAGACCACGCGCTTGTAAGCATTCAAAACTGCCGCCACCTCCATTACTCTCTCCTGTTTCCTGGCCATGGCCTACTCGCAAAAGAGAGCCACTCCCTCCTAACCCATGAGATTTAAGCTCTCCCCTGCGTCAAGACGTTGGAGACGGAAACCAGTTGGACCATGTTGGATCACGGGAAATGTAGTTTTGATACATTTCCCTTGTCCATAGAAATATATACACTTTTAGATGGTTTTTCCCAATTTCCTTTTTACAGTGTTTATATAATTCCTTTGTTTGTCTTGGCAAATAGATTCCTAAATATTTTATATTGTCTAGAGTGATTTTAAATGGAGTTTCTCTTTCTAATTCTTGCTGCTGAGTTTTGTTGGAAATATATAGAAATGCTGAGGATTTATGTGATTTTATTTTGTACCCTGCAACTTTGCTAAAGTTATTATTTAGCTGATTTTCTAGGATTATTTAAGTTGACCATCATATCAACTGCAAAGAGTGATAGTTTAGTCTCCTCATTGACCATTTTAATCCCTTTAATTTCTTTTTCTTCTCTAATTGTGACTACTAGCATTTCTAATACAATATTAAATCACAGAGGTGATAATGAGCATCCTTGCTTCATTCCTGATCTTATTGGGAAGACTTACAAGAGATATCTTAAAAAAGGCAAAGTCAGTTACTTGGCCTCTCTACAAAATGGGGGCTCCAGAAGGAACTCACCCACTAAGGGGGTTAGGCTTGCAGGTGGGACCTTGGTAACATGGATAGAGAATTGATCCCTGAGCCAGGAAGAGGTGAGTTCAGTTTCTACCTTTGACTTATACTGGCTATGTGATCCTGGGCAAGTTCTTACCATCATGGTGTCTGGGTAACTCTAAGACTGTGGAGAAGATGTGCAATGGTAGAGGGAGTTTCCTTATCTGGAAATTCTCTAAACCAATTCCTATTACAAGGAATTATAATTAGAAAAAAAGACTTAATTATTCCCCAACTATTCTGGGCAAAAAAAAGTATATTTCAAATGTTTCATGTCACTATTTGTATCAGTAAAAGAAGTAGGAATTTGTATCTCTTTGTAGGCATTAGTCTGTTCTGTTGACTGTCACAAGGTGCGGCTGGGTGTGTGATCTCATTGGTTTAGGGAACTCCTAGATCAGGAAATACCTTCTGCAAACTAGCATAATAGGTGTTTTGCTTTTCTTTTTTGAAATTCTAAGAATGAAGAAAACCTCAGGGTCATTTTAACATCAATGTTCTTAAAACTAAGCCATAATAAATAGGGGCATGAGAGAAACATAGAACATTTTTCTATATTCTGAATTATATGTTTATATTATGATATTATTATTAATTACATCTAATTTTATTGGAAGCATAATATGATTTATATCATGTATAATATGATGTAATCATATAATGTAATGTTATATGTTCATTTATTCCATGTTCCTTTACCCTTGGTCCAGACCTGTGATGGACACTAATGTAGGGAACTCCTTATTCTAATGCAGTTCTTCAAGAGTTCAGCAACTTACAGTTTTAGAGGATTTGAGAGGAGCACTAAAAAGTGACCTGGCTAAGGTCATCCAGCTGATACTTATCAAAGACAGAACTAGAACCTCAATCTTTCTGATTCAGAGAACAGTTCTCAGCCTCTCTTTTTTCAAATAAATAATCAATGGGCATTTAATAAGTCCAACAATGCATTATAGAAGTTTAATTCTATCTGGGAGACAAAAATGTGCATTGATAAATATTTTACATATATAGATTACATAATTGTATATGTTTTGTATATAGCGATATAAGGGCATTTTGAGGAAAAGGACTGATCAGCTGCTGGCAGGGGAGGAAGCTGGACCAGGAAAGATCTTAAATAGAAGATGGTACTTGAATCAAGCTTTGAAGGAATCTAGGAATTTTGAGAAATTCAAAGGTAATCAGGGATTGCATTCCAGACGTAGTGGACAATCTGTGAAAAACCCTGGGAGTGAGAGATGGGGCACCATGCTTGTGGGACAATGAGAAAGCCAGTTTGGATGGCTTGCAGTATCCATGGAGGGGAATAAATCTATTATCAGTCTGGAAACGTTGATTGGGAATAAACATGTAATTTCCTGTAGGGCAGGAACTCTTTCACGTCTCCTAGTACATTGTCTGACAAAGTCTTGTTGATTGATTGATTATTCATTGACTGATTCTTCAACTTAAATAGGTCTTTTGTTTCAATCAAGGGGAAAAGTTCTTTTTTATTAAACATTTTATTTTCCCAATTACATCTAATAATAATTTTCAACTGTAAACCAACATGGCAATGCTAAAATCCTATATTATACAACATACATTTTCTGAAATTATCAGATCCAAATTGTCTCCCTCACTCCCTTCCACCCTACCACCCTCACTTAGAGATGTTAAGCAAATTGATCTAGGTTATACATGTATTGTCAGGCAAAACATCCTTCCACATTGGCCATTATTGTAAAAAAAATACTCAAATAATACCCAAAATCCAGAATAAAACTGTAAATAAACTAATGTGAAAGATAGTATGCTTTGATCCGCATCTGATTCCAACAGTTCTTTCTCTGGAGGTGGATAGCATTCTTTGTCCTAAGTCCCTCATAATTGTCTCAGATCATTGTATTACTGAGAGGAACTACATCTTTCACAGTTGATCATCATACAATATTGCTGTTACTGTATACAATGTTCTCCTGGTTCTACTTATTTGCTCTTCATCAATTCATGTAGATCTTTCCAGCTTAAAAAAGTTATTTAAAAAAATAATTTAAACCCTTACCTTCTGTCTTGAAATTGGTACTAATAGGTACTAATTCCTATGGATTCTAAGATAGAAGACCAGAGTAAGGGCTAGGCAATTGCATTAAGGGAGCTGCTTAGGGATATCCAGCTAGAAAGTGTCTGAGGCTAGATTTGAACTAGGACTGCCTGTCTTTGGTCCTTACTGTCTATCCATTGATCCATCTAGCTGACCCCCAAAATAAGATCTTAAGTCTTATATTATTAAACAAATCACAATACAATAAAAATCATAAAGCTCAAACAATGAGAGAAAATCTTTCCTCTTAATATTCTGTGGGAGCTATCATATCATATCACTATAGTTATGATTGAAACTGATCCAATAGACTATTTCCATTTTGTTGTCTAAATCATTTCCATGTGGCAGTGCCTCTTTCTAGCATCTACTTTGGCTTATTAAGAATTAATCAGGCAGATCTTTCTTCTCTCCAACATCTTCTATCTTCTCAATGTTACTGTCTAAAGTAACTCAAAATGTTAAAGGACCACTTGTGATTATTGCAAGTAAGCAAGGCCAGCACTAATATCAAGGTATCTTTCTAATTCTCAAGCAAACATATTTTCTCTTTCAAAGTTAATTTGAGCCTTTTGTTTCATTAAAAAATTGGTTTGTTGTGCAAATAAGCTAGGAAAAATTAACTAGTATTTCTAGGTGAATAAATGAATGTTTCAGCTGACACAAGGTTTTAAGTGAATCTGCAGTGAACTTGGAGTCAGATAGGGTGACTCAAAGTCCTCCTTTTTATCTCTGTGTCCTTGGTAAGTCACTTCATCTCAACCAGCCTTAGTTTTGTTACAAATAAAAATGATATACAAGGATATATTTTAAAATATTAGGGTTTTATTGTAATCCATATTGATAATTAAAAAGCTACATGCCTGCTAAGAGCTCATTCAAATGCCAAGCCATGGCTTCCCCCTGGCTGCTTCATAGGAAAGAGAGTGAGAACCAATCCTGTTCTGAGTCTTATGCTCCTATTTTATGTTAGCTTACATCACCACATAAGGACAGGAAGCAAGTTGAATCATGGGAAATGTAGCTTGAAATCCAAATGTCTATAGAAAGTTTAGATTAAGGATCTCAAGATCAGTTCAAGGAACCCCAAATTTCCAATATCACATTCCCCCCTGAAGAGCAGAGAGAGATGGGTCTCCTCAAATGCTCTTGTAAACATAACTAACTTTTAAATTACAGAAATTTGGGGATAAAAAGAAAAGAGGATAATAATAATGAACCAATGATTGCTAGCTGCATTGACAAAAAGCCAATTAGGGGCAGACCCCTTTGGCATAAGAGTGTACATTAAAAATAATGCATTCAACTCCTCATAGTTCAATCAACTGCACCCCAAAGTTCATTTTGGATCTTCACAATGCAATGTAGGTTCTTCAAGCATCTTCATGGTGCCTTCTTCAAACAGGTTCATTGGCTGGGGAGATAGAAAACTTCTTATCCTGAAATTACTCTCAAAAGAATTTAAACTTTACATTATAGATTATAAAACATACATTCCCTTCTGAGGAGAATTATACACATTCTTCCCTGAGGAGGGTTAAGGTCAACACCCAGATCAGCTAAGGATACATGGCTGAGTTATGGGGTTGTATGAGTCAATTGGCAAAAAGAAATAAAAAAAAAATAAAATCCAAATAAAAGAGAAAAAATTAACTTGTGAATGAAGTGTAAAACAACTAAGTCTTATGTGCAAAAAATGTAAAAAAAAATAAACTTAAAACAGGTCCTTGAATCAAGGCCCAATTAAAGTGAAATAAGCAGTTTGCAATTTCCTATTCAGGAGCCAGGACTACAGAAAGTTGCCATTCTATATATAAGAGAAATAACAGGACCAAATTTGTGTGCAAGGGAAGTGTCTCTCCCTGATCTGATTTGCCTGCACCTTCTCAGGGATGAGCCATAATGATAGCCAATCTTAGGTGCTTGGCTAGGGAAGAAGCTCAGGGGAAGTCTGGCCTCTAAAATATGTCAGAAAAGCTGCAACCCCAAACTCAAACACTAGTTTCAAGCCCTTCAGTATTGGCATAGAACTTCCTCAATCCCACCTGGATTGGCATGGCCTGCATTACCTTTTGTTCCTTGGCACTTCGAAGATTCTCAGTCGGTCTCTATGACTTTGTAACTCTTTTGCTCCCTTCTCCTGGAATCAGACTTATTGATACTTTTGAGTGCTTATTGATACTTTTGAGACATTAATCATAGTCCCATAATATTTACCAATAATTGGTAGGTTACAGGGGATGAGTAGAGACTATTTCCCCACGCTTCTCTACCTATCTAATTTTATATTAATAAATCCTTATAAATATCATACTTTGGAGGCACTGAATATTAATTTTAGAACTTACAGTCTCTTCATCTATAAAATGGGGTAAGGGGAAAGATTGGATTAGATAATCTCTAAGATTACATCTCTAACATTCTTGCATTCACGTGAATCTAAATGCCATTTATTTTGCAGGGTTTCATTTCTTTTTTTTCCCCATTTTTAAAATTTAAACATTTATTAATATTCATTTTTTAGTAAAGTTAACATGGTTACATGTTTCATGCTCCTACTTTCCCCTTCACCCCTCACCCTACCCCCTACCCCTGGCCGATGCGCATTTCCCCTGGTTTTAACATGTGTCATTGATCAAGACCTATTTCCAAATTCTTGATCATTGCATTGGTGTGGTAGTTTCGAATCAAAATCCCCAATCATGTCTGCCTCAACCTATGTGTTCAAGCAGTTGCTTTTCTTCTGTGTTTCCACTCCTGCTGTTCTTCCTCTGAATGTGGGTAGCATTCTTTTCCATAAATCCCTCAGAATTGTCCTGGATCATTGCATTGCTGCTAGTACAGAAGTCCATTACCTTCTATTTTACTACAATGTATTGGTCTCTGTGTACAATGTTCTTCTGGCTCTTCTCCTTCTGCTCTGAATCAATTCCTGGAGGTCTTTCCAATTCACATGGAATTCTTCCAGTTTATTATTCCTTTGAGCACAATAGTATTCCATCACCAGCATATACCACAATTTGTTTAGCCATTCCCCAATTGAAGGACATACCCTCATTTTCCAGTTTTTTGCCACCACAAAAAGCGCAGCTATAAATATTTTCATACAAGTCTGTTTATCTATGATCTCTTTGGGGTACAAACCCAACAATGGTATGGCTGGATCAAAGGGCAGGCATTCTTTTATAGCCCTTTGAGCATAGTTCCAAATTGCCATTCAGAATGGTTGGATCAGTTCACAACTCCACCAAAAATGCATCAATGTCCCAATTTTTCCACATCCTCTCCAGCATTCATTACTCTCCCCTTCTTTCATTTTAGCCAATCTGCTAGGTGTGAGGTGATACCTCAGAGTTGTTTTGATTTGCATTTCTCTAATTATTAGAGATTTAGAACACTTTCTCATGTGCTTATTGATACTTTTGATTTCTTTACCTGAAAATTGCCTATTCATGTCTCTTGCCCATTTATCAATTGGGGAATGGCTTGATTTTTTATACAACTGCTTTAACTCCTTGTATATTTGAGTAATTAGACCCCTGTAAGAGTTTTTTGTTATAAAGATTTTTTCCCAATTTGTTGATTCCCTTCTGATTTTGGCTGCATTGTTTTTTTTTGTATAAAAGCTTTTTAGTTTAATATAATCAAAACCATTTAATTTACATTTTGTAATTTTCTCTAACTCTTGCTTGGTTTTAAAATCTTTCCTTTCCCAGAGATCTGACAAGTATACTATTCTGTGTTCACTTAACTTATTTATAGTTTCCCTCTTTATATTCAAGTCATTCACCCATTCTGAATTTATCTTGGTGTAGGGTGTGAGATGTTGATCTAAACCTAATCTCTCCCATATTGTTTTCCAAATTTCTCAGCAGTTTTTGTCAAATAGTGGATTCATGTCCCAAAAGTTGGGCTCTTTGGGTTTATCATACACTGTCTTGCTGATGTCATTTACCCCAAGTCTATTCCACTGATCCTCCTCTCTGTCTCTTAGCCAGTACCATATTGTTTTGATGACTGCTGCTTTATAGTATAGTTTAATATCTGGTACTGCTAGGCCCCCTTCCTTCACATTTTTTTTCATTATTTCCCTTGATATTCTTGATCTTTTGTTATTCCAAATGAACTTTGTTATAGTTTTTCCTAATTCAGTAAAAAAGTTTTTTGGTAGTTTGATAGATATGGAGCTAAATAGGTAAATTAATTTGGGTAGAATGGTCATTTTTATTATGTTAGCTCGTCCTACCCATGAGCAATCAATGTTTTTCCAATTGTTTAGATCTAGAAAGAAGAAAACCAAATTGACAGTATCAAAGATGAAAAGGGAGACCTCACTTCTAATGAAGGGGAAATTAAGGCAATCATTAAAAACTATTTTGCCCAATTATATGGCAACAAATATAGCAATCTAGGAGATATGGATGAATATTTACAAAAATACAAATTGCCTAGATTAACAGCAGAAGAAATAGAATATCTAAATAATCCCATATCAGAAAAAGAAATTGAACAAGCCATCAAAGAACTCCCTAAGAAAAAATTGCCAGGGCCTGATGGATTCACAAGTGAATTCTATCAGACATTCAAAGAGCAACTAATCCCAATACTATACAAATTATTTGATATAATAAGCAAAGAAGGAGTCCTACCAAATTCCTTTTATGACACAAATATGGCACTGATTCCAAAGCCAGGTAGACCAAAAACAGAGAAAGAAAACTACAGACCAATCTCCCTAATGAACATAGATGCAAAAATCTTAAATAGAATACTAGCAAAGAGACTCCAGCAAGTAATCAAGAGGATCATCCACCATGATCAGGTGGGATTTATGCTAGTAATGCAAGGATGGTTCAACATTAGGAAAGCCATCTACGTAATTGACCATATCATCAATCTAACAAACAAAAATCACATGATTATTTCAATAGATGCTGAAAAAGCCTTTGACAAAATACAGCATCCATTCCTATTGAAAACCCTGGAAAGTATAGGAATAGAAGGACCTTTCCTAAAAAATAATAAACAGTATATACCTAAAACCATCAACAAGCATCATATGCAATGGGGATAAATTAGAAGCCTTCCCAATAAGATCAGGAGTGAAACAAGGATACCCATTATCACCTCTATTATTCAACATAGTACTAGAAACACTAGCAGTAGCAATTAGAGAAGAAAAAGAAATTGAAGGTATCAAAATAGGCAAGGAGGAGACTAAGCTTTGCAGATGATATGATGGTATACTTAAAAAATCCTAGAGAATCAAATAAGAAGCTTTAAGAAATAATCAACAACTTTAGAAAAGTTGCAGGATACAAAATAAATGCATATAAATCATCAGCATTTCTATATATTTCCAACACATCACAGCAGCAAGAGGTAGAAAGAGAAACACCATTTAAAATCACCCTTAGACAATATAAAATACTTAGGAATCTATCTACCAAAACAAACACAGCAATTATATGAAAACAACTACAAAACACGTTCCAAACAAATAAAACTAGATCATTTATATTTTGAGTAGATAGGTAGCACAGTGGGTAGAGTAACAGGTCTGGAGTCAGAAAGACTCCTCTTCCTGAGTTCAAATTTGGCCTCATATTCTTACTAGCTGTGTGACCTGGGCAAGTCTCTTAAACCTGTTTGCCTCAGTTTTCTCATCTAGAAAGTGATCTGGAGAAGGAAATGGAAAACCACTCTAATATCTTTGCCAAGAAAATTCCAAATGGGGTCATAAAAAGTCAGGCAATACTGAAAACCCTTGAATATCACATATTTGACTGCAACTGGAATTTTTAATTATACATTTAGTTATAAGATCATAGATTTCAAGCCAGTAGGAATCTTAGAGGCCATTGAGTTCACTCTTTACATTTTACAGATGAAGAACTAATTGGGGGCAAGGATCACACAAAGACACAAGATTTGAACTTAGATATTCTTGACTCCAAAGTCCAGTGTTCTATTTTCTCTGTTTCAGGCCTTTTTTTCCCCAATAGTTCTTTTCTCAGATTTATATCTTTAGACCCTTTCTTCTGTACCCTTTGTTCAATGCATCTGCAGAAGACAACAATTGAAGGGGGACTGAAAAACGGAGGAGGAAGTATACTCAGATATAGGACTTGATAAAGAACTCAAATAAGGGAAGCCAGGTAAAAAATGAAGAGGACTAGCCTGGGTTTAGTAGCTCATTACCCTTCAAATTAAAGGAGCAGCAGGTACTGATGAAATATCAGTATCAAGACTGATTCCATCTTGCAAGAAGATGAGGTCAGCTATTAGGACTATACAAAAGGGAAGCAACTTGCAAATGCATTGTTACAACTTCATCATGATTCTAACTGTGAATTTTATTATTAGGAAAAATTAGACAAATACAATGAGAAGCATCTATAGTTTATCTGGGTTAAGAGAGCTGTGTTCCTCAAGTATCTGAACAAATTATTGCCTCTGCCATAAGCATTCATATAAAATAAATGCTTGGTTTGTCATACTAAAAAAGGTATCTGGAAAATATGGATTAGATAATCTCTAAGATTACATCTCTAACATTCTTGCATTCACGTGAATCTAAATGCCATTTATTTTGCAGGGTTTCATTTCTTTTTTTCCCCATTTTTAAAATTTAAACATTTATTAATATTCATTTTTTAGTAAAGTTAACATGGTTACATGTTTCATGCTCCTACTTTCCCCCCAACCCTGGCTGATGCGCATTTCCCCTGGTTTTAACATGTGTCATTGATCAAGACCCATTTCCAAATTCTTGATCATTGCATTGGTGTGGTAGTTTCGAATCAAAATCCCCAATCATGTCTGCCTCAACCCATGTGTTCAAGCATATTTTATCTATCTCACTGTTCTTAATTTTCTCTTTCTAATTTTTAAATTTTTTTAATAAAAACCCTTGGGGGCAGCTGGGTGGCTCAGTAGATTGAGAGCCAGGCCTAGAGATGGGAGGTCCTAGGTTCAAATCCAGCCTCAGCCACTTCCCAGCTGTGTGATCCTGGGCAAGTCACTTGCCTAGCCCTTACTGCTCTTCTGCCTTGGAACCAATACACAGTATTGATTTTAAGACAGAAGGTAAGGATTAAAAAAAAAACAAACCCTTACCTTCCATCTTAGAATCAATACTATGTATTGGTTCCAAAGCAGAAGAGTGATAAGAGCTATGAAATGAGCTTAAGTGGCTTTTCCAGGCTTTTACAGTTAGGAAGTATTTTAGGCAAGATTTGGACTCAGGACCTCTTGTCCCTAGATCTGGCTCTCAATCCTCTGAGCCATCTAGCTTCCCCTTGTTCTTAAGTTTCTTAGACAAATATTTACAAGCTTGGGCCACATTGGAACATCTTTCTGTCCCCATGAAAGTCTTAGATAAACAACACAGTGAGTACCATGTAAGAAATATAATGTGTGGTACTGGAAGATTGGCTTTAGAAACCATTTGCATAATTTATTTTGTTATGCAACTTTTTCATTGTTTAAATGGAAATTCTATGGAGATTTTATATTTTAGAAATGAAGATTTTTTGAGGGGTTATACATATATATATATACATATAATCACTCAAACCCATTTCCATATTATTAATTTTTGAAAAAGAGTAATCCTCTAAAACCAACACCCCAAATCACATACCTATATAAACTATGTTTTCTTCTGGATGAAATGAAGACATTGAAATAAAAACATTGTTAATAAAATTTTGGTTTTAAAATTTTGGTTTACTCTTTATCTATCTCAAGCAATATTGGCATTTATTGCAGAATTTTATTCAATTACTCATGTTCTTTCACAAGTATAATCAGCTTGTTTATTATAGCTTCTCCTTTTTTTTCTTCTCCTCAAATGTTTATGTAAGAATTATCTTGAAAACTGGCTAATTAGGCTTTGGCTTCTTTTATAATCATTGATGAGGAAACAGCAATAACATCTCTTCTTATCCTGTCCAAATAAATAATATATTAAATTCCTGGATTTTTTTCCCTATTGTAGGAAAACTTGACTCATTCACCCTTATTGGGAAAAGAATAGTCTGAATTATGGAAAATCTGAACTAATTATTTTTTAAAAGAAATTCAATTTCACTACTTTAAAGTATACAGAAGGGATTTCCACTCATTTTGCCTTTGGGTAGTGGAAAGAGGTGTAGTAGATTTGGCCTCAGGAGATTAGGATTCAGATCTCAGTCATAGTTTATGTGTAAAATGGACTAGATTGTCTCTGTGGTGCCTTTCCTCTATGATGCACTGGCCTTCTTTAATCAGTGGGTATGATTGGTTTGTAATTTGCATGTTGGTTATTGTTTTAGGGTTTTTCATTTTGCTTTTTGTTCTAAACCTGTGGTGTTAATATCCTTATTTCATAATTGAGGAAACTGAGGCAAACAGATGTTAGCTGACTTGCCCAGTGTCACAAAGAGGTCTGAGGTTGGATTTGTACTTGGGGTCTTCCTGACTCCAGGCTCAGGATTCTACTTAACTGCCTTAATAGAGTTCCAAAATAATTTATTCTCTTTGGTAGTCCTTTAGAGCTATTGAACTCCTCCCCCCTCTTCCCCTCCCTTGGCCTATTAAGTGAAGTTTATCATTATAGTCATACCCTCAGAAACTCATTAGTTAGATGTTATTGATTATTTGCAAGAATTCTTTACCTATGATGTTAACAACTTAGTAATTTTATAAATTATGCCCTCATAATTTTTTTGAGCTTTTTAATCAGGAAAGCTTTTCCTTTTTTTTTAAAACAGTAGGAATCATGGGAGCATTAGTCTAGCTTTTGCTGAAATAATCACAAATTCAGATTAATAATCCTGAATTATTGAAATTTTATTATATATTTTTAAGAGAAAGAATCTAATTCCAGAAGAAAAGTTTGAAGTACCGTAATAATCAACCACTTTTCTAGAAAATATGTCAGAACATATTGTTTACATAAAAGTTTCTCTGTATCTGTGTGTTACTGAATTATAACTTAGGCAAAAATAAAATTAAGTTCTTGAAATTTGTTATTTACTTTTCCTTACTTATGCAGTAAATACTTAAGTACATAAAGTACTCAAGTAAGTACCTTACTTAAAAGTAAAAAGTTATTTACTTTTCCTTAATGGATAGAATCCTAGTGCCAAAAAGAATGGGTCAGTGAATAAACACTTTTATGCTCCTACTATGTGCAACCATAAGAAAGGGGAAAGGCAGTTCCTGCCTTTGAGGAGCTCACAATCCAATGAAGGGAGACAACATGTAAGAAACTAAGTAAAAACATGATATAGATAGGATAAGTTGGAAAGAATCTAAAGAAAGAAGGTGCTCGAGTTAAGAGGGGTTAGGGAAGTCTTCCTATAGAAGGTGGGATTTTAGTTGGACTTGAAGAAAGTCTGGGAAACCAGGAGGCAGAGATGAAGAGGGAGGGTGCTGCATGCATGAGGGACAGCAAGAGAAAAGTACCAGAGACAAGAAATAGGATTCCTTGTAATGAAATAGCTTGGAGGACAACTATACCAAGAAGACTGAAAAGGTGTATGTATGTGGAAGGGTTGGGGAGGTTGTGCTGCTACATCAGGAAGGACTTTGGATATGAAAAGAAGATTTTTTTATTTGATGCCAGAGCCAATAGGGAGTCACTGGAGTTTATTTAGTGTGTGTGTTTGGGGTGGTGGGGAAAAGAGTAGAGCGGGGAGGGATCCTCAGACAAGTGCTTTTGGAAAATCACTTTGGCAACTGAATGGAGGATGGGACTGGAGTGAGCAAGAAATGGCCCTTATTACTACTGATCATATTATTTTTAGACTTTTAGGGAAATGTTCATTGACTTGAAAGTTTTCTGAAAAACAAAAACAAAAACAAACAAACAAACCAAGTATTTTGCCCACTTCTATATTCCTTCCATGACCATATTTTCCAAACTAAAAATTGGGAATGTAATTCCACTAGACAGCCTTATTAAAAGTATACTTTATTTTCTAGGTTTAAGAAAGCACAGGGTATATGGTGGCCATACAAACTCCATAAAAGGTAGAAGTAATTTACAAATGTAATTTCTCCAAAGTTGGAAGTAGTATAATTAATAGCATTTGTAGTTTATTATATGATATTCTTTAGAAAATATCATAACAAACAAGTTGCATTTTGTATAGTAGATTTATTTCTAAAGAGTTATGTGGTAATTAAAATATATATATATATAGTTAAAAACCCTTACCTTCTGTCTTAGAATCAATACTGAGTATTGGTTCTAAGGTAGAAGAGTGGTAAGGACTAGGCAATGGGGGTCAAGTGACTTGCCCAGGGTCACACAGCTAGGAAGTGTCTGAGGCCAGATTTGAACTCAGGACCTCCCATCTCTGGGCCTGACTCTCAATCCACTGAGCCACCCAGCTGCCCTCCTGGTAACTTTTTTTGCAAGTGAATCCACATTTTAAATTCCCAAGGGTAACTCTGAACTTTATATATTAAATGTAATTTCTACATAGAGTTATCTAGATGGATTTAGGATTTTGATCCTTTAAAATCTGTTCATGAAACTAATTTCTCAATATTAGGATAAAGGATATTATATTATGTAGGAAACATAAAAAGGAAATAAAAAATTCCTTTGATTTGAAAAGAAATAATTCATATTTCATATTTGGCTGGGTAACAACTTAGAAAAAGACTCAAAGTTGTAACGACCCTTACAAATCATTTAATCTATCCTGCTTTTGAATGAAGGAATCAGTTCTATAATATCCAATGTCAGGGAGCTCACTATCTGATAAGGCTTCTATTTCATAGAATTTTCTTACCTTCTTTTAAATGTTAGGCATTTCTTCCATACATTGTCAAAATGTTCCTCCTTTTAACTCCCAATCATTTATCCTCCTTGTCTCTTATGTAACATAGAAAAATTCTAATACTTGTTTCACACAGTAGCTCTTAAAATATTTACAGAAGATATCATGTTTCTAGAAGGTTTATACAGGAAAAATATCTCCATTTCCATCAGCCAATCCTTATATGACACAATGATAGCATATATCTATTTATCACTTTATTGTTAACTAAGTAACAGGTCCTTTTCCTAGAACAATCCTCTGATGATAACAGCCCATTTAGTATTATACTATTTCACAGATGAGGAAATAAAGAATCAAAAATCAAATTGACTTGCCCTTGGTGCCTGAGCTATTTGGTTTCAGAACCAGAATGTGAACTTAAGTGTTCTGAGTCCAAATCTGGTAATTCTGTGTTTCCCTTAGGTACAATTTATTCCAACTTGTTCTTCCTAAAATGTGTTTCCCAGAAGCAGAGTTCAGGTGTGATCTGACTAGGAGAAATCTTTCCTTATGGATATAATACTTCTTTTAATATGACCTAAGATTAATTTAACATTTTTACCATTGTATTTAAATTTTTTCTTTGGGCTTCAGTTTCCACATCTATAGAAGGAAATTAAAACTGATTTCCTTTAAGTTCCCTTCCAGTTTCAATATTACATGACTAGGAATATAGATTTTGATTTCAATGTATGATATCTATTTAAAGTCAGGGATGCCTATATTTCTGATTTTTAAAATAAACTTGATTGCTTCCATGTCACATTGAAGAGAGTGTTCAAATTCCTGTGTGAAATACTGCAATGGTCACAGCTCTTCAGTACATTACAATAATCTAGCAACAATGATCAGACACCCCTTTACTGGAAATGCCTGTTCTCAGTTTGGAATTATGTAAGAGCTGAAACATCCCTCTTAATGTGCTTGTATATAATGAAAACAAAAGTTGATTATGGTTAGAAATGAAGTTACTGACATATATATATATATATGTATGTGTGTATATATATATATATATATATATATATATATATATATATAAAATGAAGGCAAATTTTGAGGTATTTATGAACATTTTTGTTTTCTAATCTGTTAGTTCCATCTGGAAATAGGAACAATTGCTACCATGGGAGAATGTAGGCTAAATGATGATAGATCAAGATGATATACTATTCTGAGGTTTGCATTAAGATAATAGGAGAATGTAACAGTGAATTTTGATTCTCTTCTTCAGTTTTTATCCAAATGTATGTGATTGGCTCAGGATAGAATGTTTCTTTCCTCTACAGTTTTCCGAAATATGACACCAGGAAGTTAGTAGCTTTCTTTCTCTCTCTTGGAGAATTTCCAAGATACCCATAATCTTGATCCACCTCACTTCATTTTTCTTTCTTGCAGAACTAACCAATATATCAAAAAAGACTGGCATTATATAAAGTGTTCCATACCACTGGTCTCCTCATCTCTGTAAAAACGCAGGAAGAAGGATCTTCTCGTAACTCTTCTTTAGGGTCAATCTTGGAATTTTATAGCATTCAGTTTCCATGATTTGCTGTTTTTCCATTTAAATTTCTTTTTCTCCTTTTTTGTTTCTTTCATCTTGCACATTTAAACTTTTATTAATTTTCTTTTCTTCTTTCTTTTCATTATTCAGATTTTGGATATCTTATATGTAATATGTTATTTATTATAATTATTTTAGCACATATTATAACATATAGGATATTAGGTATTAGATATTTTATGTTATATTTATATTTGTGATGAAAATTTATCCTAAGTTTTTAGTAATTGTATTACTTTTATTTCTTTAAATTCCACTTATATCTTTAATCCCTGGTAGTCCTCTTTAAAACTTTGGATGATTCTTTTGTTATTATTATTGTTTTTGTTCCAGACAGCTTTTCTGTTTAAAAAATAACCTACAAATATGAAGAAATTTATTTCTTTACTTATTTTTTCTCTGGTAATTATATACATTTGCCTTTCTTGCATTTCTGTTGTTTGGGGCATATGGAAGTCACATACTTTGCTAAGGTTTTTTTTTTTTTGGCAGTGATTCCTTAGATGCCTTTTTCTTGTTGAGCATCTATCTACTTTCTTAGATTGTGGGGTTTAGATTGGGAGGGATGCCATTTGGGGTTGCAGCATGGCTCTTTTGCCTGTCTGCACATACACATATCATTTCATCTGTGGCAGGGTATTTCTCTGTTATTCAAGTTTCTTTCCTTTACATATTCTCAGAATTTATTGATTTCCATTAAAATAATGAAATTTAACCATTTTGTATTTTAGAACATGAAACACTGATGTTATTGTTGTTGCCTAGAGGTGATCTGCTTATTCTTTCAAATTTGTACTTAGTTTTCTTTATACAAAAATGCTGGAAAGCTTTCTTCTATTATTTCCAGCATTAAAGTGTTCCAGGTCTTTTGGTTTTTAATGTCTTTCTGAGAGAACTATGTTCCTAATGCTTCCAGTTTGAAGAATTACCCAAGCAAGCCTTCCTTTGCTCTTCTCCTCGTTCTACTTCTAAGTCTGGGACTTCTTGACCATATCCTTGCTTGTCCCCATTTCCTCACACCTTGATTTTCCATTTGTTTTTGTTTGTTTTGTTTCTTCTGTTAGAATGTAAGCTCCTAGAAGGGCAGGAACTTCTTTCTTTTGGTCTGTATTAGCCTTTTACACTGTAAATAACACACATTAAATACTTAATAAATGCTGGTTAACTTGACTTCCATACAGATTCTAGGTTTTGTTGCCTTTTAAATTGTTCTTTTCTGGTTTTCATTTCTATTTTGAACCATTCTGTAATCTCTCCCCTCACCCCCACCAGGTCTGTTAGAATTCTATGGAGTTCTTCGTCTCATCAGGCATTGGTTCAATTTCCTTTGTCTTAACAGTTTTTATTCAGAGAACCTTGTAATATCTTTGAGAAGTTAATACTGATTTTCCCGGCTACTTTTAGGATTGTCTGTTGACTTAGCTGTGGTGCTCTGCATTTTTAATCAGAAAGTTTCCTCTTAAAACCTTTTTGTGTTTGTTTCTGCCCCCTTTCCCCCCTGTCTCTGACTTTTTGACTTGTTCCTACATCCCCACAGCCTCATCCCATATTGGGGCACTTTAGGGTTTATCTACCTGGCTTCCTAGGTTGAATAACTTGTGGGGAATTAGTCTCTGCTCCTTTCGGCTTGATGTAGCCTCTAATGCTAGCCTCTTGCCTCAGTTCCTCCCTAGACTCTTTTTTTCCTTCTCTGGCTGGACCGAGCACTTTTTTGCTCAATTAAAGAAAGAAAAGATGTGTTTTCTGGGGGAAAAAAAATTCTCTGCAGCCTGAGGGATCCCTAACCAGCATGTTTCTCCTGTTCCCTTACCTGTCTGGGCAAAACCTAGGAATGCTGTTTAATATAGTTATAGGGCAGGCAGAAGGGAAAGTGTGCCAGCAAAGTCTCTGCAGTAAGATATCCCAATATGTTCTCAGGAAAAGTCCTTCAGTCCTGTGTATTCTTGCTAACAGCCTAGAGAAGGGTAGTAGATGGGCACTGATCGAGTATTCCATGGAGCCACTTTTCCTGCTGTTAATTCGTAAAGATTTTTACCTTGCTTTGGTTCTCTTTATTTTTGTATTGTAACTTTAGTTCTAATGGTTTTATGTCGAGAGTGTAGACCTCCTTTGGGAGAAGTAGGGTTGAAAGTTAGGGGGTCATTGTGGGAAGTAGCTAATCTGACCTTATTTTGGTTCTATGTGCCAAGAAAACATTTTTATATTTAAAACCTTGACAGAACTTCATCTCTACTTGCTATACCACATTGAGAGGCTATTAATATGCTACAAGAGAGGCATTGTAGTTCAATGGAAAGTACTACTTTGGATTCACATTCTACCTCTATCATTTATACATGTGAAACTAAGCAAATCCCTTAAACTCTCTGGACCTCAGTCTCCATATCTGTAAATGAAAGGATTGAACTAGTTGGTCCCTATGATTCCTTTAAGCTCTAGGCCTGTTATCCTATGAGTTATATTTGCAGCATGGGCACTCAAAAATCCCTTTGATGATTTCTTTTATTCTCTGATTTTTGTTTATTTCCTATGATATGGTATCATCTAAGAAGCATTCCAAAGAAGTTATCACATCTTTTCAGTTTTAAATGTCATGATTCATTTTCATTTATTCCAATTTATATTTTCATATCTTTAGGTGGTGAAATTATCTCTATTTTTTTTAATTGCCTCAATTTTCTTTTGATATTTTCAGAACTTAAAGACAAATTGATTCCTTTGTGAAAATTAGGCTTTTTAGTGGCCAAGCTAGATACATTATAATTTTTAATGAAAATAGGCATTTTTTCTAAGAGAGAGGAAAGTATACAGTTTTTCTTATTTTCTTAGCTTACTCTAGAATAATTTAAAGTTTTCCTTAAACCTTATTATACAGATCAGTTAAAGAACTTAAATTTATGTTTTGAAAAATAGATATTAAGGATAGGTTTGATGACCGTGTTGGCAAACTAAAGAAGTGATGACGTAATTGTAAGTCAGATGATGACTTAGTTATCATTTTGATTTGAAGTCAATTATCCTGCAATAGTAAATGCTCAATCATATTCCTTTTATGCTACAAAGATTTCTTTTATGTAAAATGGAATGTTTCACATTTTATAGTTATATAAATATGCCATATAAATAAAAATAAAAATATATAAATATACATATAATATAATATACATATAATAATAATAGTTAGCTATTCAAAAAGTGCATCTTCTCTTACTAAGTTGCTAAGAGAAAGAATTCTTCATATGAATTATATTTAGTGTATTCAGAAATTTTTATGTTAACACAGGAATTTATAGGAGACAATAACATCAACCTTATTAAGTATGCCTCTCAATTTCATACATATATGATTTACTTTGAGATTTATGAGCTGATTCCTAAGAAATTCTTTTGCATTGTTTTACATGACAACTTTAAGTCAGTTTTTACTATCTTGTTTTCCTTTGGTTATTATTACACTTTTTTTTTTTTTTAACCCTTGTACTTCGGTGTATTGTCTCATAGGTGGAAGAGTGGTAAGGGTGGGCAATGGGGGTCAAGTGACTTGCCCAGGGTCACACAGCTGGGAAGTGGCTGAGGCCGGGTTTGAACCTAGGACCTCCTGTCTCTAGGCCTGACTCTCACTCCACTGAGCTACCCAGCTGCCCCTATTATTACACTTTTTAAGAAAAGCATAAAACGGTTTTTGCTCTTTTCCACCTTCATTTCAATTCTTGACAATTTTTAGCAGTTAAAACTGAGCTGCTGACTTCTTCCCCACCCCCACCCCTTAGCATTGTTGAATTATATGTTAAATAGAGAGAAATTGTGCTAATTTTTCTTTCAGTTTCAGTGGGAACATCAGGCATAGCGTCAGTTATTATATAATAAGAAGCTTCATGTTTTACCTAATATGATACTACTTTTTGCTCTACTTTACACCTGCATTTTCAGTGAATAAAGTTTATCTTGTCTTTCGCCAGAGATGACAAATCTCATTCAGTTGACCTATTTAAAATATCTTAGAGTGCTGCCCCAAGAAATCCCTAAGACTATTACTGTTTTATTTTTGAAAAATAGCCTGAATGTCATGTATCTCACTAAGCTTTGCAACTAGAACTTTTCAGGTGAAATTTCTATTGTTTAGGAACCACACATAGTTTTAAAAATTAGTCATTACTTTCTTGAAGCAGATGTTAATAATTTATTATATGCCTTTCCAGTGTACAGTCTCCAGTGGAGATCTTTGCCGATGTGTTCAATTGTAAAGAATACTACTACTAAAATTCACAAAACTAGTGGTAAGGTGGACGAAGCTTTAAATTGCTCTCCAAGAATGCTAGTTATTATTTCTTTCTTTTAAAAAGTCGTATAGATTATTTTATGTCACTGTAGCTTCCAAATAACTTCCTCAAACATAATAGTAGACATTCTACTTTTGTAACAATTGAGTACTGTTAAGCCAAACAAATCAACACATTGAAATGTCTGAAAATGTATATCTCATCCTGAACCTAGAATCCACCACCTACCTTGGAAGTGAGAATCAATTGGTGCATTGATAAGAGTTTTGGGTCCTTCAGTGTGGTTTCCTTTCACATTATTGCTTCTCCTTTCATTATTATTTCTTAATGGATTAGGGAAATAATTGCAAGCGTTCTGTGAAATGGTTTTTTCTTTGAAATGGTTTTTTCTTTGAGGATGAAAAACAGCAAATGCTTTAAATCTGAAAAATACATCTTTGAAAATTTTCTTTTAGCTATTAGTTATGTGATCTATATGCAGTCTCAGAACAATCATATCATTGTCATTTCTATCCGTGTGTGACATACTATTGAAATCTTAGACATAGATAGAGCTGATCAGTCAATAAGTCCATAAGTATTAAGTGTCTACCATGTTCCAGGCACTGTACTAAGTGCTGGGGATGTAACATGTCAATAACTAGATCCATAGTGATTTTTCACTTAAGTTGGCATTATTTAGGTTCTCATCTTTGTCAGCTTTCAGAATCTCCAGTACTAGTGCAAAGAAAAGCCCAGGGTTTCAGAAAGTGTTGATTAAAGTTTAAGGAAGTTTTAGGCTTTCTAAAGAGGAAGGTAGGAAGTTTTACATGCTTATAGAGCTATTTAGGTGGTATACTGGATGGAGTAATAGTCAGGAAGACCTAAGTTCAAATCCAACTTCAAATGCTTACTAGCTGTGGGACCCTGGGTAAGTCACTTAACCTCTAGGGATCTAAAATTCCTCCTTTGTAAAATGGAGTTAATAATAGCACCTACCTCCCAGAATTGTTGGGAAGATAAAATGAGATAATATTTGTAAAAAAATTAAAGAAATGCCTTGAGTGCTTAATAATGTTTGTTTTTAAAAAATAGGTTATCAACTGTATTTGGAAAGATGCTTATTTTTTCCTCATGAAGTTAGAATTAGTTTTGAGTTTCCTTATGATTTCCAAGCTTAATTTCAGATTCTAGTATTCTTTTTGTAACAAGTTTTTAAATTGAGCAGTTTTTAAATTCAGCTGCATATTGAATTTAATAAATTGAATGGGAAATTATTGTTTAGTTATTCAGAACTGTGTTCTGAATGGTAAAATCTAGTTTCACACCTTTATGGTTATAAAAACAGAAGTCATAATTATTTTATGTTGGATTTCTGAATGTTACTAACATAGAATGCTCTATGTAATAATCTGGAGATGCATTCAACTGGATTAATGTTATTTGACTGGCAATAAGCTTTGTTTTACATCCCATTACATTAAGTCCATGATTTTTTTTTAGGTTTGTGCATATTTATGGTTTCTTGCTTTGTGAATTTGGATTATATTTTACAGATACTATTATGAGGAAGTGTTATTGATTTTTGGAAATATATTTATGGGGTGATGCATCTGTATCATTAGGAGACTTAGCTCTTTTCATTTCAAATGCCAAGATTTTATGAATTTAAGCTATTATTTAATAAAGAAAAAAATAAGTAGTTGCATAAAGGAGAAGGCACTAGCAATTGGAGGAAAAGCCTTAAAAAGGAGGACAAAATTTCAGTAGTGTTATGAAGGAAGCCAGGGAAACTAAGACGGGGGCGTAATAAAACAAGAAAGTAGAAAGGGAAAAAAAGCAAAGAAAAGGTGAAACATGTTCCAGGCATGGAGGACAGCCAGTGCAAAGGCACAGAAATAAGAGTTGGCATGAATAGGCAAAGGACAGCAAGTAGGCGGTGGAGTGTACCAGAGGAGCAGGACTTGTGATTTCTTTGCTATAGGTATTAAATCCTCACAGTCTCTGCAATATTAAGGAATTGCCTACAATAGGTGAGAGGCTAAATGACTTGCCTGGGAAAACACAACTCCATTTAGAGGTGGGAATTGAACCCAGGTGTACTGGTTTGGAGACCAACTTGTTACATACTGTGACATACTACTCAAATTAGATGGATATTTGAAAAAGTAATTGATCTCATTTCATTTTAAGATGATGGATTGAACCATAATAGAATTTAAGATTCTTCTTGGCATCCTTGATATCAAATTTTATAAAAATTAGTCAAATCAATGTTGTTGTCATCAATGATATAGAGGAATATGAAATTCTGAACAATTGACTTGCTAGAGACTCCTCCCCTCTTTTGGCCCATAACAGTTTGCCTCAGTTTTCAGCAAAGTGTACATTTACTGATATTTCATGGTCAGTATCAAATTGATGCTATATGGATTAATACATGTCACAAGAAAAGTATTTCATATGAAAATGAAATTATTTTAGTTTTGTAGAATAGAAAGAATGAGAAAGATAATTTATGAAAAACATGAAAAAAGTAGCATTTTAAACAAACTTCCTATCTTAAACTAAGAATTGGGGAATCTTAATGGAAAAACATTCAATCCAGGATTCTAATTCTCGAAGTTATGTGACAGCCACTCACATATCATTTCCCCTTCTAAATCAGGTTTTCCTCTAGGAAAAGCGTGATTAATCTAACATTGATTAAATGTTTCTATCGGCTGGGGATATGAAAATGAAAATAAGCAAAACTAGCACAGATTGATCTTAAAGGAGCGCCAAGAATACGCCAAGTATTCTTGTACAAGACGTGTGCATAGATAAGACAGGGGCCAGGTCTGTGATTTCATTGGTATGGGAGAAGGGGCATTGTATTCCACACTTCAGGAAATATCCTGTGAAGAAACTCCTTCTACCAAAGCAAATCAATACTTTCTCTGGTTCTCAGAGAGTTTCCAGAATGCCGAGAAGAAATTAAATGATTAACTCAGAGCTCCACAGTCCGTCTATGTCAGAGATGGAAAATGAACCTAGATCCTTCCAGATTCTAGACTAGCTCTCTAGCCACTGTGCCACGTCTCATATACAATTGAGTAAATACAAAATCATACAAGGAATGAACTCATGTAAAAACTGTCCAGTATCTGATTACATTACCCTGAAATCCCAGAGTTATGCTTTGTTTGTTTTGGGGGCGAGGGAGAGAAGTTTAAAATGTTTAATCCAATCATCAGGACAGAGTCCAAAAAGTAATTGTCATCAGAGATTGAAATTTCAGTAGGAATTCATTGCTTATAAATTCTTGTTACAAGAACTCAGGAACCTGAGAAATAATTAGTCACGTTGTCAGGTAGCAATAGCTAGAAGAGTATACTTTTTTTTCCCCTTAACTCTTTGCTCCTCAGATATTGACCAGTGGAACAAAGTAATTGAGCAACTAGGAACACCATGTCCAGAATTCATGAAAAAATTGCAACCCACAGTAAGAAACTATGTGGAGAATCGGCCTAAGTATGCGGGCCTTACTTTCCCCAAGCTCTTTCCGGATTCCCTCTTCCCTGCTGACTCCGAGCACAATAAACTTAAAGGTATGCTAAGAAAAAGCTTTTTATGCCATAATGTGAAACAAGATGGAATTTGTAACTACCCACTCCTTCCTGGAGTGGTCTTTTCTTTCTTTTCTAAGAAGGGATGGAGTCATGAGCATCATATTTGGAAAATGAAAGAAGGAAGGCAAATAAATTCTAGATAATATGAAATAAAATAACATCTTTTATTTAATATTTAGAATGTATAACATGTTCATGTTGAACTGTAGGAGGTAAAAATAGACTTTAATGAATCCAATTCTTATTATCTACCCCCCTGAGCTCATGCTTCCTTTCCTTTCTTTTTCATGTTTGACTTGTGTATTATAATAATTACATCATTATTAATTGTGTTTATTTAATTATTATATTAATGTTGCAAACATTTTACATAGGTTATATTATCTGAATTTCACAACTGTGTGATATAATTACTGTGATGATGATTATTATTGTTATTCCCATTTTACAAATAAGGAAACTAAATTTTGATAGGGTAAGTGACTAGCCCATAGTCACACTTCTTTAAGAAGTGGACTTTGAATCCAGGTTATCTTGACCACTATTCCTTTATGCCATGTTCTGTGTTTTCTTCTTTGTTCTCTCTCTTTCTTTCTTTCTCTTCCCTCCTCTTTCTTCCTCTTTCTGTCTCTCTGTCTCTGTCTCTGTCTCTGTCATCTTTTCCTCCTTCCCTCTTTCTCCCTCTTCCTCTCTCTTTCCTTCATTGTCTCTCTCCCCCCTCTCTATCTCTTTCTCTCTCTGTTCTTCTCTCTCTTTTCCTCCCTCTGTTCCTCTCTTTCCCCTCTCTTCCCCCCTCTCTCTCTTCCCCTCTCCCCTTTCTCTCTTCCTCTCCCTGTCTCTGTCTCTCTGTCTCTCTCTGATCTACATACACGTGTTCACACAGAGGAAAGATTTCCAATAAAATGTTTGTTTGAGAAGCTTTCCAAAATTTTATGAGTTTTTAAGGCACTTGAACACCTATGAGCTTATCTCACTTGTATGGTTTTAGACTAATAGATCTACCTGTGAATAAAAGTGGTGAATGAAATTCAACTTCAGGAGCAAACTTATGGCCACTAAAACTATGGTTTTGCCTTTAACAGTGAATTCTTACTGCATGAAATTATGCTCAAATCCATTAGAGGTCACCTCCTGAGAATCTAACTACCAGAACAAAATCCTAAATTTTAATTTTTAAGAAGATTTACATGTTTTTCTATTAAAAGGCAGAGAAATGCTATATCAAAGGAGGAAAAGTATAACTAATCCTTGCTATTATATTTCACTTAAGTGACTAAGAGCCAGTGCCCTAGATTTGATGGGACAATGAGACAATGAAAATGAATTTGTTTCCCCCATGGCAAACTTTACTCAATGAAAAAAGTTTTAAGTTGAGTAAACTTGGGTAACCAATAAATATAGGGAATCTAAGATAACATATTTTAGGAAAGAACATGTTCTATTTTCTTTGACCTTGTTTCTGTTTTTCAGAATGTCTCCTAATCAGATGGGTATCACAGTTCCTACTTTTTAATGTTCTGTATCTGAGAAAATAGAAATTTTCTAATGGCAACCAAGTGTAAGAAAGGAAAAATTGTAAAAAGAAAGCATTATATTAGTTTGTAGTGGTAAACATTTCAAAAACTAAAAAAAAAGATTGATATTGCATTGGTGGATCATTTGAGATGTAAGGTGATATGAGAAAGACTATAGAGTCAATGCATATTTCCAAATATTTTATTTTATACTTTAATGATTGGGATACTTGTGACATATGTAGCACCTCTCACATTTTGTCTTCAGTTTTCTTATTTGTAAAATGACAGAGTTGGATTAAATTATCTCCAAAGCCTTTTTCAGTTCTAAGTCATATCATCAGGAATTAATGAAATTCAGCAAACATGTGTAAAGGACCAACTGTGCATATAGTACAATGCTAAGTCTTAGGGAAGATTGAAATTTTATCCAAGATTTGGACACTACCTCACTAGAGCTACTAAAACACAATAATACATGGAATATGTATTAGAGAAATATAGAAAAGTCATTACAATAGGGGAAAACAGTAAAGTTTTTTTTAAAGGAGGTGGTATTTCAATTGTATTTAAAAGAGGAACAAAAACATTCAATTTCTCAGAGATTTTTTTCAATTTACAGATTAATAAAACATCAAAGTCTTCCTCATCTCTTTCAAAAAATAACAACAGGGGCAGCTGGGTAGCTCAGTGGAGTGAGAGTCAGGCCTAGAGACAGGAGGTCCTATGTTCAAACCTGGCCTCAGCCACTTCCCAGCTGTGTGACCCTGGGCAAGTCACTTGACCCCCATTGCCCACCCTTACCAATCTTCCATCTATGAGACAATACACCAAAGTACAAGGGTTTAGAAAAAACAAACAAAACAAAAACAACAACAACAACAAACAACTCTTACCTTCTGTCTTATATAATCAGTACTGTGTATCAGTTCCAAGGCAGAGGAGTGGTAAAGGCGAGGAAAGGGTCACACAGTGAGGAAGTGTAAGGGAGTAAAAAGGGGCTTTGGTTTGGTGGATATTAAAAGGTTTGGTCACCAGGGAATTGAAGAATTATCAATCCCCAATTAAAGAATAACCTCAAGTCAAAATAACCTTTCTGGAAGTTTACTTACAAATGGGGAGAGGAAGAGAAAATAAGAAAATCAGAAAGAGGATAAGATAGGATAAGTAACCTAACACACTAGGTAATTTGCTCCAGTCCCCTAGTTTAACCCAGGAAGATCTAATTAGTCCTCAGTCGAGCGAGGCCTAGCTTTGAGGCCAAGGCCAGAGAGCTGGAGGGCTGGAGGGCCAGAGGGCCTCAGAGGTGAATGAAGCAAAGGTTTTAGTCACAAAGACTCTTTTGAAAGGGAAGTTCCTTAAGAGAAGTTCAGGAAGATTTAGTCTTTATACTCACCACGTGAAATTCCAAAGGAAAGATTTAAGAACAGTCTCACCAAGTTCTCAGGGTCCCAGGTCCAGCGCTCCTTCAAGTCCAAGTCACGAACAAGAAGTCCTTCAGGTCCAAGACATGAACAAGAAGAGTTAAGCTGAACTCCCTGAACTCTCTTTTAAAGGGGATTCTTTTGTATCACTTCCTGTGCCTTCCTCCTAGTTTACGTGTCCAATCACAATAGACACTTTTCTTAGGACTACCCAGGAGGCAGTCAGCAAATTCTGATTAGTCACTCACTCTAGCACATGTGGGTCACAGATCTCCCAACTAGTGAGTTAAGTAGAGTTGTTCACACTTTTGGTGATTAGATTTGAGAATGGGCAAGGTAGATTTAATATCATTATCACAGAAGTCTATGAGGCTAGATTTAAAGCCAGGACCTCTTCTCTCTGGGCCTCTCTCAATCCACTGAGCCACCTAGCTGCCTACTTTCCCCTTCTTTTTTGTTTCTTATTATAAGTAGTCTTTAATAACGTTAATTCATAACTTCAAAAACACCAACTTTCTTCCTAGGTAGAGATTAGTTACTAAATAAAATGAATAGTACAGTATCTCTTTATTTGTTTTAATTTGAAGATTTAGAAGAAGATTCTTTTACAAATTTGTCTTTTTAATTTTCACTAAAAAGCCAAATGCATTTGAGTATACCTCTCAGTGGTGTCAATTCAAATAGGAACAGATATCTGCAGCTCTATATTGATTCAGAAAACCACAAATTAACATTATCTATGTTGTTCTGAATATATATTGAGGGACAGTGAATGGACAGTGAGTTGGATACTCTTAGATGTTCTCTGTTCAGTAGATAGCCTTGTGCTTTATGTCTAAATTTCTTTTTCTTGTTGTCTTCTTTTTGTTTTAGTACTGTTTTTGGCCAAATAATATTTTAAGTTTAATTATATTAATTGCACAGTTTCCCAAAGAAGAAGAATGAAAGATAAGGGGCTAAAGGCAGTACAACACAATGAAACATACAGGAATTCTGGAGTTAGGGGACCTGGGTTCAGACCTAAGTCCCACCCTGGGACTTCACTAACCTCTGGGGCATTGGAAGAGACACATCAACTTTCTGGGAATCAGTTTTAAAATGAGGAATTCGAATTAGAGAATTTAGGAGGTCCCTTTTAAATTTAAATCTATGGTCCTACATTATCCAAAAAAGGGGCAGCAATCATTGATCTTCAAACTGGAGTCTCTGCCCCAAGTCATATCATTTAGAACAGACCATCTACCTCTCTTTTTCTAGTAAGTAAAATCAAAAAACCCAAGTGTCCTCCAATGGACAAAAAGATATTTTTACTTAAAAAAAAGGATTAAAAAACCAATGATCATTTTCTCATCATGCTATTAGAAAAATAATTTCATTGCTTTTGACAGAAAAATTACATAATATATTCATTATAATCACAAAATTAATAAATCATGATATTGATAATATGCTTCTTCATAGTTAAGTGATTTAGAATAGTAATTTTCATAGACTCAAGATGTTAGATATCTTTCTACCATTAACTTCACTCTTCCTAGTAACATAATAAAAAGAATACATTTCTAATATCCTTGCACCAGTAGCAGTTGTTCAGAGTTATTATTACACTTAGCAAATTTATATGAATGAAATACAATTGTCAAAACACAGATCTAACAATACATACTTATCAACAAATGAATACCTAAATTAGATAAATCTGTGTTCAGGGATATATGACTTAGGATATCAAAGGAAGGAAGTCTCACAGTGTGTTAGCCCTTCAGTCTCCTTAATAAAACAAATTGTAGAGATATATGGAAATAAAAAGTTCACTTTATTTTCTAGAAGGTCAAAAATCTGAATCAGTGTTTGAAATGAAGATTCATATTTGATTCAAACCAATTCATACTTCTTTCTTTCCCCTTTCTTTGCCTTTGCACTATCTTTTCTCCATCATTAATCACTTAGAATTTTACTTTTTTGGCAATCATTTTTTTTCTCTCATTGTTTCAGCCAGCCAAGCCAGAGATCTTTTGTCAAAGATGCTAGTCATTGATCCGGCCAAAAGGATATCAGTGGATGATGCCTTACAGCATCCATACATCAATGTCTGGTATGATCCTGCAGAAGTGGAGGCGGTAAGGAAGCACTCTCTCTTTTCCTGTTCACTGATGGAATGTAGCCATATTTTATCAAGCTGTGAAAGTTGGAAAGTAATCATGGGCCAAATGAAACAAACTAGATTTTTTCCCTCTTCGTATAATTCATTTAATATTTTATCTTTTCTCTAACTTGAAAGAAATTACTTTATGTTCTTTGTGTTCCTCATGTCACAGTTTCTTGAGGTAGAAGGTTGCTTAATCCAAGAAAACCTATTAGTGTGAAATCTCTAGTCTCTTCTTGGGTATATTTAAGCCAATCATAACATTCCTGCTGGATTTCTTAGTAGGGTAGAAAAGAATACATAGAATTGGTTGCTTGTTAGTATTTAATTTAAAAAGAATTCCTGGTGACCATACTGGTAACTCATACCACATTAGAGCATCAGAACTCGCAATGCTTCCATCATTAGCCAGTGAAGATCTTGTGTTGCCAGGAAAACAAATTCAAATGCTATCTTACTTTGTTGCAAATGTGGGTGAAAGAGAGGAATTTTTTTCTGTTTAGCTTGACAATGTAGCAGCCCTATATTTATTTATTCTTTTTTTAACTAATTACATGTAATAAATTTCCATACAAGTTTTCCTAAGTTATATGATTGAATTTAATCTCCCTCCCTCTCATCCCTTCCCCTTCCTGGTGTTGGCAGTCCTACATTTAGAAGGAGGCAAGATGCACTTGACCTAGGTGTCCAAAGGAGTTTTATTAAAAAGATGCTTTTATGACTAGAGAATGGGAATGACTATTGCTGTCATCCAAATTCATATCGAGACAACATGACTGCAACTTTCCACATTGGAAATGTATGGTGGATCTAAAGATGGTTTTCCATCTCTAAGATCATTCCTAATGCTTGGGAATTCCAGAACAGCGATTGTTGTGGAGCAAGGTCCTACTGTTACCTCTGTTCCAAATCTACCCTTTGGGATCTTTGTAGGCAGAAATTAGTTGAGAGTATGAGAGTGAATTTTTCCCCATTAAGCAAGGTTGGCTAACAAAAGGGATGTGAAAGGTCTCATCTATGATGCCATGATATCTGGGTCTGGCTGAAGACAAGAAGATACAAGCTTTTCTTCTTCCTTCTTCCTTCTTCCTTCTTCCTCCTTCCTCCTTCCTCCTCCTTCTCCTTCTCCTTCTCCTTCTCCTTCTCTTTCTCCTTCTCCTTCTCCTTCTCCTTCTCCTCCTTCTCCTTCTCCTTCTCCTTCTCCTTCTCCTTCTCCTTTTCCTTTTCCTTCTTCTTTCTTCTTCCCTTACCTTCCATCTTAGAATCACTACTGAGTATTGGTCCTAAGGCAGAAGAGTGGTAAGGACTCAGCAATGGGGGTTAAGTGACTTGCCCAGGGCCACACAGCTAGGAAGTGTCTGAGAGAGCCCAGATTTGGACCTAGGACCTCCCATATCTAGGCTTGGCTCTCAATTCACTGAGTCACCCAGTTGCCCCCTAAACCTTTTCTAATTAATATAGCTATGTAAAAATGTGTGTGTGTGTGCCTGATTACAAAACTCCCTGGGGATTGCAGTTCTGCCCATTTTGATAAGAAAAGAAACTAATACCAAAAATCCTCAGATTTCAGCATAGAGACAGATAGATGGGTGGAAGTTTCAGAGTTTGGGGATTCTTGAGGAAAACAAGGAGAGATAAAGGGAGAATTAGCAGTCATCTCATGGCCACAACATGACCATGATGGTAGCCCATGCCCCTTCACCTTAAACCAGGAATAATGACGTTTAAATGAATAGACTAGAAGATGTGTGTGCACGTGTGTGTGCACGTGTGTGTGTGTGTGTGTGTGTGTGTGTGTGTTTATAATTATAGGTGCTTGTTCCCAGAATTAGGTGTGCCTAGAGAAACAAACCTACTAGGGGAACAAATGGGTGGGTTTTAACTTCCCCTAGCCTTATTTCCACTTATATTTTTATAAATTTATTCTGGTCAAGAATGTTTTTCCTCCAGATTTAACAACATTTCTCATAAACACTTATAGCAGATCCTGCCCTTATGTTGGCAGAAATAGACCTTCTCAGAATTAATACATCAAAAATAAATTTGAAATAATTTGATGTCTAGTCCCATATGAAAACAGGCATCCATGAGAATAACTTTTAAGAAAAAAAAGTTGACAAATGGATTTGAAATGTTATGACTTAGTTAAGTATTAGATAAAATGATCAGTTGAGTTTTTATGATCATCTCATTTAGCCAAAGACTTTCTTATGCATAATTGTGAAAGGTGTCTACTTCCTTTCTTTGCTAATTGGATAGGATTTTTCATATCTAGCTCATGTATCCATTGAAAACATTTTATTATATGGTGTGAGATGCTAATCTAAATTTAATTTCTCCCATATTGTTTTTCAATTTCCCCAGCATTTTGTCAATATGTAACAATTTTGGTTTTTCACACAGTATGCTACTGTGTTCAGTTGCTTCTGGATCTTGTACACCTAATCTATTCAGTACCATGTGTTTTAGTTGATTACTGCTTTGATGCTACAGGTTGGTGTAGTAATAAAATCCTGTTTCTTTTTATAAGTTCAATGGATTTCCCCACTTTATTTTTAAGTTTTCTATTTTTTGCTTCTCTGATTAGTCTATATTTGATTATATGGTTTTTTACTTTTTTTCTAGATTTTTTTAGGTGCTTAATTCATTTATCTATTATTTCTTGTTTTTTATTTTTGCAGTTTTTTTCTTAATGAAAGAGTTTTGATATATGAATTTTCTCCATAAGGAAACTTTGGGCATATAATGTCACATTGCCATTTTTCTAAAAATAAAATTATTTCTTCCTATAACTTATTTTTTGACATACATATTCTTTAGGATTATGTTATTTCTTTTATTTATTTATTTATTTGGAATAGCTCTTATCTTATAATTTTATTTATTTATTTGTTTTTTAAACTCTTACCTTCCCTCTTAGAGTCAATACTGTGTATTGGCTCCAACACAGAAGAGTGGTAAGGGCTAAGTAATGGGGGTCAAGTGACTTGCCCAGGGTCACACAGCTGGGAAATGTCTGAGGCCAGACTTCAACCTATGACCTCCCATCTCTAGGCCTGGCTCTCAATCCACTGAGCTACCCAGCTGCCCCTTAGGATTATATTATTTAAACCAAAAAAGGCATATTGAGGTTTCCAGTTATATCTTCCCCTATGTTTAGAGTTTCCTTTCAGTGTTTTAATGTCATTTAATGTCATAATATACCATTTGGTTATAGTATCTCTAAGTACTGATATTATTTCATTAACTATGCTGCTTTTAAGCATTATATAATTTCTCCATTCATTTATCTCCTTTCATTGTATCAGTTTTTTATTCTTGCCTTTACCTGAGACATAATAAATTATGCTCTAGTCCCTCATTTTTAATTTGTATCCATCTTTACTTACAAGTGTGTTTCTTACAAGTAGCCTTTTTTTGGCTTCTAATTTTCTAATCCAATCTGTTATCATTTTCAATTTTATTGGTGAGTTTATCCCATTCTAATTCTTGCTTATGATTATTTATTATTTTTTTTCTTCCATCAAATCTGTTTTTCTCTCTTTACCTCAACTCTCCCTTATTTTTATGAAGAAAAAAATTGTGATAGAAGAAAGGGAATGGGTACAAAATTAGTCATCTCTAATTTAAATGATATGATCCTGATTTCCTGTTTCTACTTTTTTACCTTGTCAAGGCCCTAATCACTGGTCCCTGTATATCATTTCTTTTAAATATTCCCTTCTATGATCACTCCACTATAACCAAAATGTTCCATTTTTAATTATACCTTCCTCAACTCTAAATTCTCCTTTAAATTCCTCTTTTCCATCTCTTTATGCCTTATTTCTCTTCTGAAATGAATATATTTCCACATCAAAATCTTTGTTTGCTTGTGTGTGTATATATCTATTAGCTTCCTTTGCCCAATTTAGATGTGTAAGGTTCATTATGTGAATAAATGAATGAAAAAGCATTTATTAAACATTCACTATTAAGCACTGTGTTAAGCTCTAGGGAACAGAAACAAAACTAAGAGAGACCTTACTTAAGGAGTTCATCTATCTAATGGGGAAGAATTCTGCTGTAAATTAGATGCAAAGATATAGTAGCAAAGCAGAAGGTAATGCTTCATTTTTTATTTCATTTCTCTCATAAAATCATGTTTCTGATGTTGAAGCATTTTTTGGTGTGGAAGATTTTGGTAGTAAGAACTTTTTGTGGCTACAGAACCCACAAAATCAGTTTTCAGGCCACAAAAAATGAACTAAGCTGGAAGGAAGCCCAGCAGTTAGTTGGAGGCTGTAGGGGGAAGAGTGGGACTGCCACTCCCAGGGTTCTTGGGATTAGATGCCCATAATGGCAGTTAGTTATGTTATAAGGAAAGAGAGGATTTGAGTGTATGAGCAGGATCTTTCCTTATAAGAGTTATCAATTGGTCTTGGTAGTAGCAGGGAAGGCACAGTGATTTCTCCCGTTAGTGATGGCTTTGCAGTCATTGCTATTCCCAAGGCTCTTGAGTTAAAGGTCCTGGGCCATCTCCATTGGGGTATGAAGGTAGGTGGTGATCAAGGTAATGGCAATCACTTGACTTGTTTGCTACAGCCCACCTCCTATTTCTCAGGATATCTTGCAACTTCAACTAGACTGTTTTTCCCTCTAAACACCTCTTGCCCCCACAGGTACCCTCAAGTTTGTATATGCTTATTTTGATGCAACCAAGTTATAAAAAATAATAAGCACCTCTCTCTTCTTCCTCATCATTTTCCTAATATGCTCCTTTTTTCTCTTCTTTTTTCCCCCTCTCATAAAACTAACAAAATAGAACATATCCAGCACTTAAGTTTACTTTTCTGTACTCCCTCTGTGAATGTTGAAGAAAACAAGATTTGAATGAACATTTTTTCTTTTATTCTCTTAGGGAGTATTGATAAAAGTTACTGAGTCTTTCACAGCTGATTAACTTTAAAATATTACTTTTTACTAAGTAAACAATGTTCATCTAGTGTAATATAGAAAATGTTATTACTATGTTACACTAGTTCTGCTCAATTCATTTTACATCAGTTCACATAAGTCTTCCCAGGATTTTCTGAAACTATTCCCTACATCATGTCTCTCTTTAAAAACAAACGAAAAAACAAAAAAACCTCTTCTGTGGGGGCAGCTGGGTGGCTCAGTGGATTGAGAGCCAGGCCTAGAAACGTGGGAGGTCCTAGGTTCAAATCTGGCCTCAGACACTTCCCAGCTGTGTGACCCTGGGCAAGTCACTTGACCCTCATTGTTCAGCCCTTACCAATCTTCTACCTTGGAACCAATACACAGTATTAATTCCAATATGGAAGGTAAGGGTTTAAAAAAAATGCTTCAATCTGCTTTCAGGCTTCATCTATTCTCTTATTTATCTTAAGTCCTTTTAGATTTGGATTAAGAAAATTTTTTCATATGACTATTGATAGCTTTCAATCCTTTCCTCTGAAAACTGCCTGCATGTATCCCTTGACCACTTATAAACTGAGGAATGGCTTTATTCTTATAAACTTAGCTTAGTGACCTAAATATTTGAGAAATAAAAACTTTAACATAGAAATTTGCCACAACGTATTTTCCCAGCTTCCTGCTTCTCTTCTCATTTTAGCTATATTGGTTTTGTTCACACAAAAACTTTTCGACTTTACATAATCAAAATTTTCCTTTTTATCCCTCACAAACCTCTCTCTTTCTTGGTCATAATTTTTTCCTCATTCAGATGTTTGATAGGTAATTTCTTCTAAAATATACTGATTTGCTTAGGTTACCACCCTTTATGTCTAAATCACATACTCATTTTGAGCTTTTCTTGGCATATGTTGTGAAATGTTGATCTATGCCTGATTTCTGCCAGATTATTTTCCAGTTTTCCCAGCATTTTTTAATCAAATAATGAGCTCCATAAGTTTCTTATAACCTGATTATGAATGAAGAAATGTTCTTTCAATATAGACAAGCAATTCCTCCATAACCCATAGATTTAATTATTTGGGGAAATAGGAAATCAACTGGCTTGCTCAAGATAACATAGCCAGAGGTAGGACTAGAACCCAGGTCTTCCTAAGAAAGCCAGCTCCCTGTCCATTCTGTCTCATTTCTTTTCATTTAGCATTTAACACAACACTAAGAACTTAACAGTCATTTGCTATATAATAAAATAAGTAGGGGCTCAGCCGAGAAGACAAATGCATCATTCTACCAATTTCTCGTTGGTTTTAGAATTCTAAGGTTACATTTTGGAGTAAAATATGCAGCAGAATGTTGATTTCCTCCTCACTTCCTCCTCCTCCTCCAGACCTCCCGACCATACTCACATCTTAATCTTGTGTGATAACTCTCAGCACAATGTCTTTTCTTTGCCTTACTGACTTAGTCTACCCTTTTACACTAAGACAAAATTAAGTAGATCTCTGTTGTATCTTTAAGATATTTTAGACCTAGCTCAGTGCTCTAAATGAAATTACAGGTTTTGAATAGGCCAGTAGGTATTAGTATCTATAATACAGTCATTTTATTCTATACCAAAGTATGTAAATAGATTGAAAATATCTACCTATATTGTATATTATTTTATGTTATATGTGCATATTGTTAACAGGAAAAATGCTTATTCTATTCTATAGCCTCCTCCACAGATATATGATAAACAGCTGGATGAAAGAGAACATACCATTGAAGAATGGAAAGGTAAATATATTGATAAAATAAAGGAAAATTCTTTTTTCTGTTGTTCTTTTAAGAATCAGACTGTGACTTCTCTAAAAACTCAGAAGATAAAGTGACATATTTCCCATTTGATGTAATAGTAATTAGCACTGACATTATCTAATACTATCCAATCTGATATTCTCCAAACCTATCACAATCTTTACATTCTAATATTAATGCTAAAGAACAAAATATGGAAAAAAGCAAATATGTGTTAATTACCTACTATGTACAAGGCACTGTGACCAAATAAATAACAATCTCTTCCATCAAGGAGGTGGTACAATCTAAAAACAGATAAATAGGGGCAGCTGGGTAGCTCAGTGGATTGAGAGTCAGGCCTAGAGACGGGAGGTCCTAGGTTCAAATCTGGCCTCAGACACTTCCGAGCCGTGTGACCCTGGGCAAGTCACTTGACCCCCATTGCCCACCCTTACCACTCTTCTTTCTGCCTTGGAGCCAATACACAGTATTGACTCCAAGAAGGAAGATAAGGGTTTAAAAAAATAAAAATAAAAACAGATAAATAAAGGAAAAGGTATTTGGGGAGTGGTCAAAGCTTGACCTGAGCTTTGAAGGAAGCTAAGGTTTCTTCTTTTCCTAGGGGTGCCACGGGAACATCAGTTAATCAACAAGCATTTGTTTAACATATTCCAGGCCCTGTGTGCTATCTGCAGTGTAAGATGGAGGAATGGGGTTGATTGACTATGAATGACACATCAGTAGCAGTCTATGCTCATCTGTTTAACTTTAAGTAAAAATGCCCGTGATTTTTCTAAAAAATTAAAATTCCAAGCAATGGAGAAATAAGATTGCTTCCTTCAAAGATCTTACATTGAAATGGAGAACAAAACATGCAAACAACTGTAGGTATGAAAAGGGAAGGGTCTGGCTCAGGAAAGGTCTCCCAAGGAGGTTGAATTGAGTCTTGAAGGAAGTCAAAGGTGAGGTGGAGACAAGAAAGGAGAATATCCTCGGCAAGGATACATCCAGAGTAAAAAAGAATGGTGCTGGTTGGGCAATAGAAGCCACCTTGTGATCCCCCTCCTGCCCCAACCCCCAAATAGTAATTTTGTAATGCATTTGGGGAATATTTTCAGACTCCAATACTCAACAAAGCTCCACAATTTTCTAAATTCCAAGAACTTGAATTGATTGTTAAATTTAAGGTGCTCTTCAACACAAAGTCCACTCATCACCACAACCAATCTTGTGTACTCTACAAAATAAATAAATATAAAACAAGGAGACAAAAATCCGATGCTGATCATGACAGACTCAACGTCTCCTCCTTGATGCTTGACTCCTCTATTCCTGATATTCTGCCCCACCTCCTTCACTTTCCTTTTCCCCTATGCTAGTCCTCTTTTGCTGTTCCGTGTAGTGATTTGGTAAGAGAAACTGCTCCACCCACTCTACCCCCACCACATTCAAATTTTAAGTTTTATTATTGCTATAAAATGCTTTATTCTTGCTTTTTTTTAGAATTAAAAAAAAAAAGGTAGGAAAGGACCAGATTGTAAAAAGTTTTAAATGCCAGACGGAGGAGTTTATAATCACATGTGATCATGAGTGACATGTGGTAGAGAAATTTATTTTGAGGAGAAATCTTGGATTAAAACTACTTTTATCAACACAAAAAATTCACCTACAATCTGAACAGAATGTAAGGAAAGAGCTCTCTTAGATCAAGAATTAGTAGATTTAATAAAAATTTTTAGCTTCATTGTTTTTATTATCTAACTCAAACGTTGTTGATTTGGTAGGAATGGTTGTTGGACTGATAACTATGTAGGAGTTAAATGTGTTAAGCACATTATGAGTTCTTCTAAGTTTATAAAATTCAGTTTATCTCCTATTTTCTTTTAAACACTATGGCCTAAGTCTTTATTTAAGAGTATGGAGAAATGTAGCTGCATAAATATGATGGGCCAAATGTATGTAGCTGGAAAAGCTGAAGAGTTTACATTTGATTTAATGGAAGATATGGAGACGTATATAAGTTCCTTCATAGACATATCTGCTGCAAAAGCAGAAGTCTATAGAAAGTTTTGGTATGCCTGAGAACTTTATCTCATTTTCCAATTTTCCTCTGAGTTCATACGCCTCCCTTTAAGCTGTGTTGTCAGGTCTAAGGGCAAGAACTTCATCTTTGTTTTCTCAAGAAAGCATGTTTAGTGGGCAGGTAGAGAAGAAAGAAGAAACTGCTCATCTTTTGTTCATTGAGGGCAACAGTGAGTCTGAGGAAGTTTCTTTAGCTAGTCAGATTGTTGAGAAGTCAGAGGCTGCTGATGGAACTGGCTCTAGATCAGTCCATCCAGACTTGTAACTGAACATTGACCTCTGACAGACTCCCTGTCCTGTCTCTTCTACTAATGAAGAATCCCAGGAAAGTAATAATATTTTTGTTTTACTATTTGAATGATTATCCTGGCAAATGAATTGAGGATATACTGGAAGAAATTAGAAATGGGATGGCCTTTAAACAGAACTGATTATGGAATTGTAGCATTGGTAAGAGTAGGTGAATAAGTAGAGAAAAGTCTTATGGAAAGAAAAGTCAAAGATATTACCCATGTTTAAAACTTGGGGTAATTAATGAATGATCAATTATAAATTTGGGAATTAAGTTTTTGTTGTTTCAAATGTTATCAGGGCTTAAGTAGAGAGGTACACTGTAGGCAGCTGGAGATGTGTCAACTAACTGATTGCAATAAAGAGAAATTGGTATCAGAGACGGAGTTTGGGAAGACACATGAAGATGGAAACTTCATAGAAGAATATACCTTTCCTCCCTCTGCCAATACAATCTGTAGCTGCTGAACACAGAATCTCAGAATTTGAAAAGACTTCAGAGATCATCTAGTCCAATCCTCTAAAGCCTCTGTGGGTCAGATAATATGTTTCCATCTTCATGATATATTCTCTGCTCTCCCAAATAGATGTAATCTCTTTTTCTTAAACATTCTTCTCTGCATTCGTTTATTAGGCAGATCCTCTGTAGAATATTTTTTTGTGAAAATATGGAGGATTTATGTGAATTAATACTAACTCAGGATGAGAGGATATGAAAAGCTTTCAATTTATATTGGCAATGGAAGTACTAGTACTAAAGAAATCACAAAATATTATTGTTGTGTTTGTCTTATTTTTTCCTCCCTGTAAGCTCCTTGAGGTCAGGAACCATAGTTTGTTCTTAATATTATCCACAAATCATCAGGTTAAGTGCCTTGCACATAATAGACTCAATAAGTAATAATTGAACGAATTCGTTGAGTTTAATTAATTTTAATTAATGTTAAAAAGCAAAAACGTCAAGGACTGACCCCTTTAAGATATATTTATAGTAAGGATATGTGGCAGAATAAATAATCTCAGAAGAATTGGTAAAATATAGGGAAAAAGGGGCAGCTGGGTAGCTCAGTGGATGGAGAGCCAGGCCTAGAGACAGGAGGTCCTAGGTTCAAACCCAGCCTCAGCCACTTCCCAGCTGTGTGACCCTGGGCAAGTCACTTGACCCCCATTGCCCACCCTTACCAATCTTCCACCTATGAGACAATACACCGAAGTACAAGGGTTTAAAAAAATATATAGGGAAAAAGTGATGGCAGAGTACAAAAAGAAATGCTGTTCCATTTTGATTTGACTCCATCACATCAGAAATGTCATTTGTCCTTGAATAATGAATTTCTCTGAAGCCTAAACCAGAGCAATTATCTTGACAATTGTTTCTTGCAGAACTGATCTATAAGGAAGTAATGAATTCTGAAGAAAAGACTAAAAATGGAGTAGTAAAAGGACAACCTTCTCCTTCAGGTACTCAGGCCCAGTGTATAATTAATTGTTTTGTGTGTTGTCTGCCATTGGCAAGAGCTTGTGAAAAACAGAACTAATAGCACCTCAACTAAGTGGACTACATGATGACAGTGCCCTCATCATTATTTTAGTTGGGATGTTTGTCTTTTTCATTGGGTTCTTAATGTTAAAAAAAACAATTTAAATAGGCATTTAAAACCTTTCAAGATCACTTACTACCTCTCTAAAATCATACTATACATTTATGTGTGATGTAACATATTTTATATATGATAACAGAAATGTGCTATAATTAATTATTTATGTAACAACTCAGTAATATGTAACATATTAATTATTTATGTACCTCCCCCATTCAGCACTCAGAGGTCCCCAGAGGGGCTTCTACTACCTAGTTTAGGTAGGTGGGTCTGTATTCCTAAAATAATTGCCCATAAACCCCTCCTAGTAAGGTTACTCTTTGCCAATAAAAAAAATTATTATTTTTTTTAACCAAAAGCCTTTACTCAAGGGGCATAGTAAGAATAGTATTTACAGAATATCCCCTCTCCATCCTACTTTACCCTAATAACCTGGGTCCCCAAAACACAGTATCCATGAGATAAGGGATCACAAACTGTGGGGACACACAGGTAGGGAACCCATACAAATGACATAATGTATACCCTAATATCTACAGGATGCCACTATCTTTTCCTATAGAGTCCTCATTCTGTTTTTCCACCAGGCACAGGTCTTGATTCCATAGTTGGGCTTGATGGGTCTTTGCCTCTCCATAACCATAGCTAGACTATTATCAGAGCTAGTTCTCTCTTCAATTCATAGTTAGCTGTTTTCTTGCTACCAGAAGTCCTATTCCTTGAAGGCAACTTCTTAACTGGAACTGCGTGGCTCAATGCATTTTCTTGCTGGATGCGTCTCAACTGTCTCAAAATCTCTCAAACTTTCAAACTGTCTCTAGGATTTAGCAGACAGCTCCTGGAAATGGTCACACTTTAGTTTACTGTGCTTCCAATCAGTCAGAGAACCTCCTTCACAAAATTATGGTAGGATAAAAATCCTTTGTACTTCATTAGCATGTGGATGTGTCATTACTTTTGTTATCTGTCCCTCACTTATATGATCCCATCAACACAGAAAGGCAGGACCAAGTGCTCCCCACTACATTTATGTTATATGCTATATTATATATCAGAGGGATGGTCAAATGTTTCCTCAAGTTATTGTTTTTTTTAAAGTGAGTGTTGTTACGTGGGCATGAGGTGATGAGACATAAAGAGAGAGATGTCTGCTCACCAGATGGGCTCCTCACCATTTGAAATGAGAAGCCAAAATGAAGAGGGATTTCTTATGTTGAATGAGATGCCCTAGGCACTCTTCTTTGTAGAGATCACTGCAAAAACTCCTGGAAGAGATCTCTAAGCACTTGGAAGAATTTGCCTTGACCATCCACCTGGAAAAGCTCAAGAAGATCAAGAATGTCCATTTCCTAGATTACAATGGCTTGCCAGGGTACAGCAACCATCAAAGACAAAACTTTAGAGTCCTTGGATTTTAGAGTTAGAAAGAAGAATAGGGATTTCCTTGTCATAGGCCCATAGGTGATAGATCTAGGGCTGGCAGGGACACCAGAGGACATCCAGTCCAGTCCCCTTATTTTGTAGTCAAGGAAACAGACGAAGGTGGAGATATTTCAGTGAATTGGTCCTTCTTGCAGATAGTGTCAAAGGCAGGATTCAAAGGGAGATTCTGACTCCAGAGGCAAAAGATCATATTTTCAGGAATAGAAAGGTCTTCAAAAGTCCACCTCATTTAACAGATGAAAAAACTAAATTTAGACCAGAATGGTTAAATGCCCCATGTATAGTAATCCGAAATCTTCTGACTTCTGAGTATTAGCTCTGGATTTAACCCTCAGCTCCTATTCTTTCCATTGTACTAAGTGAAATTTCTGGAGTCTCATAGTAAATGAAAATCCTAGAATTAAAATTTGAGTTTTAAACTCCAAAATGTATGTTCTTTGTACTCTACCATGCTTCTCTGACAACGGAGATATGTTAATCTGGTTAAGCATTATTTCTAGAGGATGTGATGACTATATCTGGATGTTAGCTCCGGTTTTTTAATGTGACCAGAAAAAAGTAAATGTACCTCTGCAGGATAGTAGATGTTTTTTGAGGTTTATGGATAAAATGACTGTGTATTCTGAAAAAAAGTTAATCTAAATAAATTGTGCTTCCCTCACTATCAGACTTCACTTGCATAATGATTTACCTGCAAATGAGAGCATAGCTACTTATTTTCTGAATTGATTTGTGATAATTACCCATGTAGTCCACATTTCAGAAAGAGAATTTGTTTTTAACAGTGTTTCTGCCTAAAATGAAAAAAAAATCCTCATTTAAAAATACAAGACATTTGCTCTTTTTTTGCTCATCCCCTCTTTGTTGTACTATCTTAATCAATTTCATTCAAATGGAATAACTTATTTTAAAATAATTTAAGTAATTTATTTTTTCCTGAAACAATGGATTTTTCAACATAACTGAATTTTCAGCTCAGAAACTTTAGTATATTCCTTTGTCCTATCAAATATATTCCTTTCTTCCTATAAGGTTGAAAATGATCAGATAATATGCCTTAATTTGTAATTGATTTTAGTAAGTAAAATGAAAATTCCTTATGATGCTTACCTGAAACTACAAAGTAGAAAGAAGTGGCTTCAGTCACTGAAACTGCATTCCTAAATAACTGTATGTTCAATAAGCTCACCTTAGGAGTCCTGTGTTTGTGGTCAGTGGAGAATGTAATGGAGAAATAAACTTCTTGGAAATATTTGTGTACTCTGATGACCTCATCATCCTCTCCAGTAAGATATTAGAACGACATGACAAAAGATTAATGATAGTTTCGTATTGATTGGAGAACTTTAATCTACATATTAGGTACACAAATGTTTCTAAGTAGTTGGAAAGAGTACCCCTCAAACTGCTTTTGGGCATGGACTCAGACAAAATCCAGTGAGACATGTGAAAGAAGTACTTTGTCTTCATCAGACATAGGATTATGATTTAGTATCTACTAAACAGTCCAATACTGAGAGTCGTTGACTATCAAGCTAACAATCCAGTACCTCTGGAACCCTTGAACTCTTGAACATAGAATCCATTTATTTCTTTTGTTCAAACTCTATTAGCCCACTACATGCATATCTTTCCATTGTTCTTTAGTACCGCCACTATGAGTAATGAATACTCTCCAGTACTAATGTCAGCACTGATTGACACCAATTCCAACCGTTTCAAAATTCTAGCAGGACATGGCAAGCAAGAAACCGATAGATTAGAGTTTGAGCTCCTTGATGGAAGGGATGTCTTTTGTATTTCTTTGTATTTCCAAAGCATGGAATATTTTCTAACACCTAGTAGACACAATAGATACTCTTTGACTTGATCTGACTTGAACATTTTGATGAATCCATGCAGATTAGGCAGAGGCTTACAAAAGGAGAGAGACAAGAGGTACCAGTAAACACCAAACATCAGAGAAGTTCTGCAGTCTCTAGCCTGGGTCCTGGGATATTTTACTTTGGTGACTCCATAGTACCAAAAGAGTAGGATAGGTTGAAATTGAAATATGGAAAATAGAAGGTGTGTTCTGATGGTATGAGTAGGATGTCAAAGTGTAATCCACAGAATTCTGATCTCACCAATTCCTGACCATTCAGAGAAAGATCTAAGAGGATACCTTTATCCAGTGATTCCCAAAGTGGGAGCTACTGCCCCCTGGTGGGTGCTACAGTGATCCAGGGAAGTGGTGATGGCCACAGCTGCATTTATCTTTCCTATTAATTGCTATTAAAATAAAGAAAAAATTAATTTCCAGGGGGCTAAGTAATATTTTTTCTGGAAAGGGGGCAGTAGGCCAAAAAAGTTTGGGAACCACTGCCTTTATCTGATGGACAATCTCAGAAATCACCTTAAAGAAATTACATTAATGGCTATGATGAGGTTAATGGCCTTGGAGGATATTTTGTGGTTGTTGTTTAGTCATTCAGGCATGTCCAACTTTTTATGACCCTGTAGACTAAATGCACATCAGGTCTTTCTGTCCTCCACTTTCTTCCAAAGTTTGTCCAAGTTCATGTTCATTGCTTCAATGAAACTACCTAAACATCTCATTCTTTTCCTTCAGTCTTTCCCAACATCGGGGTCTTTTCCAATGAGTCCTGCCTTCTCATTATATGACCAAATTTATTTCAGCTTCAGCTTCGGTATTTGATCTTCCCATGAATAATGTGAATTATTTTCTTTAAGTATTGACTGATTTGATCTCCTTGCTCTCCAAGCGAATTTCAAAAGTCTTCTTTAGCACCACAAATCAAAAATATCAATTCTATGGTACTCATCTTTCCTTAATGTCCAACTCTCACAGCCATCATTACTACTGGAAAAAAACAACATACTTTTGACCATACAGACATTTGCCAGCCAGATAATTCTTTTCTTATTTTTTAGTATGCTGTCCAGATTTGCTATACCTTTCCTTCAAAAGAGCATTTTAATTTTTCATGTCTGCAGTTGCCATCTGCAGTGATCTTTGGGCCCAAGAATATAAAAACTGACATTGCTTCTACTTCTTCACCCTCTATTTGGAAAGAAGTGATGGGACCATATGCCAAGATCTTAGTTTTGTTTTGTTTTTTGATGCTAAGTTTCAAGCTAGTTTTTACACTCACCTCTTTTACCCTCAACAAGAGGCTTCTTAATTCTTCACTTTTCTGCCTTCAGTGTAGATTGTTTGCTTAGCTGAGATTGCTGATATTTCACCTGGCAACCTTAATCCCAGTTTTTGATTCATCCAGCCTTGCATTTCATATTATGTATTCTGCATATAAATTATATAAATAAGGTGACAATATGCAGCCTTGTCATATTCCCTTCCCAATCTTAAATCAATCAGTTATCCCATGTTCAATTCAAACTGTTGCTTCTTTACCTAGGTGCCATAGGAGAAAAGTAAGATGATTTGGTATTCCCAACACTTTGAGGACTTACTACATTTTGTTGTGATCCACACAGTAAAAAGGCCTTAGTGTAGTCAATGAAGCAGAAATAGATGTTTTTTCTGGAACTACCTTACTTTCTCTATAATCCATTGAATGTTGGCAATTTGGTCTCTAGTTCCTCTGCCTTTTTGAAAACCAAACTGCTCTTCTGGTAATTCTCAGTTCACATATTGCTGAAGCCTACCTTGCAGAATCTTAAGTGTAACCTTGCAGGAATTTGAAATAAGCCAAATTATTTGATAATTTGAATATTCTTTGGCATTGCCTTTCTTTAGGATTGGTACATAAACTAATCTTTTCCAGTCTAGTGGCCACAGTTGAGGTTCCTAAATTTGTCAGTATAATTGTTGGTGTGCAGCACTTTAACATCAACATACCTCAGCTGGAATTCCATCACCTCTACTAGTCTTATTGTTAGCAATGCTTTTCTAAGATTTCATTTGATTTCATTTTACAGGATATCTAGCTCTAGTAATATTTTGCAGGATATCAGTAACCACTCTATTGTGATTTTCAGTAATGTTAAGATCTTTCTTGTATAGTTTTTCTCTGCGTTCTTGCCACTTCTTCTACTTCTGTTAAGACCCTATCATTTTTGTCTTTCATCATGCCCATTTTGGGACAAAACATTCCTTTGATGTTATTAATTTTCTTGAATTATTTTCTCTTGTCTTTTCCATTCCATTATTTTCTTCTCTTTTTTCACATTGCTTATTTAAGAGAACTTTACCTCTCCTTGATGTTCTCTGGAATTCTGCATTCAGATGGGTATGTCTTTCCCATTCTTCTTTACCCTTCACTTTCCTTCTTTCCTCTCGTATTTGTAAGGCCTTACCAGTCAGCCATTTTGCTTAATTGATCTTTTACTTTAAAATGTTTTTTGTTGCTGCATCCTATTTAATAGTTCTTTAGGCACTGTATCTGCCAGATCTAGTCTCATAAACCTAAACATCACTTCCAATTCATATTCATAAGAGATGTTATATATATGTTCATCTAGTTTTCCATACTTTCTTCAATTAGTCTGAATTTTGAAATAAGAAGCTCATCATTTGAGCCACAGTTTTAATTGACTGCACAAGGCTCTCTACCTTTGACTGCAAGTACATAATCAATTAGGTTTTGATATTGACTATCTGGTGATGTCCATGTGTAGAGTCACCTTTTGGGTTTTTGAAAAAGAGAGTTTGCTATGGCAAGTGAGGTATCTTGACAAAACTCTAATTGTCTCTGCCCTGCTTCATTTTGTACTCCTAGGTCAATTATCTTTTGATTTCCCACATTAGCATTCCACTGCCCTATGATGAATATGATATCTTTTTTGACATTATTTCTAGAAGATGTTGTAGGTTTTCAAAGAACTGATCAACTTTAGCCTCTTCAACATCAGTGGTTAGAGCATAAACTTGTATGCCAAGTGATTTACCTTGGATTCAAATAGATATCATTCTGTTATTTTTGAGACTGTATTGCTTTCTTGCCCCTTTATTGACTACAAGGGCTACTCTATTTCTTCTAAAGGATTCTTGCTCACAGCTGTAAATCATGAAAATGGTACCAACAACTTTTTCCATACATCACCATATTGCAAATAATTATATCTATAGTTAGCATTAAAAACTTGTCTATAGAGACAGCTAGGTAGCTCAGTAGAGTGAGAGCCAGACCTGAAGACAGAAGGTCCTGGGTTCAAATATGGTCTCAGACACTTCCTACCTATGTGACCCTGGGCAAGTCACTTGATCCCAGTATCCTAGTCCTTATTGCTCTTCTGCCTTGTAACCAATACTTGGTATTGATTCTAAGACAGAAGGTAAGGTCGTTGATTTTTTTTAAAACTTGCTTAGAAACACATAGCACAAGAATAAAATTCAACAGCAGACAAATCACATAGCAACATTAGCATCAGGTAGGGTATGAAATCAAGCTAGTTTAGATAAGTTTTTTTTTCCATCTACAGAAAATAAAAGATATAAAAATATTTGAAAAAAAAAACAGGGTTTACCTGGAATAATCTCTGGGGGAAAAGACCAGTGAGCAAAATGTATGAAAAAATCATCAAAATTAGAAAAAGCTAAACAAAAACATTTAGGGTCGAATGACTTCATCCAGGTGTGTATTAATCAATGCAGCTTCAAAAATAGGGTGAACAATTTATCTTTCAAAATTGGTCTTTTAAAAAATTACCTACCAATAAAGCCGAGCCAGAACCCTTTCTACTGCATTATATTGCCTCTAGCGATCTGGCAGTGTACAATAGAAATTGCAAAAATAATTGATGGGAATAAACACCAAACATTTTTCATCAAAAATAAACAAAGAAGTAGTGTCTGTTCAATCATTTTCATGGTATCATTATATGCAATTACATAAAACTGGAAGTAGCTCCAATTTCTAACAATAGTGAGGAAGCTCAATGGTGTCCTTTTAGAATAATGGATCATTATGATGTAATGAGATTGCATATAAGAAGTACAAAGATATCTGGAAAGACTTTTACAACACAATTCAAACAGAAAAACACAAAAGAGAGAGAATGACATGCACATTGATTATCTGAATAAAATGAATGAGAATGGACAAAGAATCCTGATGGGCTGACAGGTAACTGAAACTTACAAACTTAATAACTCAAAAAAGTGTTAATATAGTTGATTAATTTAAATATAAATAATTACTTAAATATAGTCACTTGTAGTGATCTTCAATATTGTTTCTATTAAAAGAATTAAAAAAAATTTTAACATTCATCATCATCAGTACAAGGTAAGCCGACCAACTGTCCCATGAAATATTTCTTGTTGCCACAATAAAACAAAATCTTTTGATTCATTTTTTGCCTCTCTTAGAATGTTTATTGCATCCTTTAATTTAATAGCAAATTATTTATAGCTTCTAATTTCATCTATAACCAGAAATTCAATAGGCACATGGATAGATTTGACCTAATGCAACATTCTTATAACCCTTTGCACTTCCTTTCCCATACTCTGTCCCTATGACTAGAGAAGTCAATTTCAATGGTTGCCACATCCAAAATAATTACTGATCTAGTGGTCAATCTTCTTATGACAAGCCTCTCTTTATTTACCAGGCTGATCCCTGAACAATAAACATTTTGCAAGTTTTTCCCATTTGGTAGAAAACTCCAGAGCCCGCATGCTGCTGGCATCACTTTTAAGACTCTGTAACTCACGTTACTTCCATGCCACAATCAGATATCAGAATAGGATTTCTGTTGAATTCCATTTAAAATGTGTCAAAATAGGAATATATAACTAGTGGCTTTTCCACTCAAACCTTGACAGTACAACATCCTCAACTTTGTCAGCTATCAGAATGTGGTATGGGCCAAAAGAAAGGTCCAGGATGGAGCAAAGTATTGCAGAAACATTTAAGGATATTTTAGATATAATTGGGATGAAGTGATCAGGAAGATTCCCATCCCCAACTCCATTTGGAGAAATACTTGTTTCTTCTTCAGGAAGTTGGAATTAATTTTGATATTTCTTGTGACATAAGCTTGATCTCATAGATTCTAGTATTCCTGTAGATGTATAAAATTTAAATCAATTTGCCATACCTTAAAATGCTCTAGAAATGTGAGCTATTATTATTTCAGAGAGATATTTTGGTATAGTGGATAAAGAATAAACAAGCTTCAGGAAATGAAGGGAAGAGTTCAAGTCCTACCCCTAGTGTGCTGGTTGTTAAATGACATATCATTGTCCCCTACCCCCGCCCCACAAATTTCTAAGACACATAAGTTTAGCATGAGAGAAGATATCCTACCTTGATGTAATCATAAGTCTGGTGAATTTTTTTATTCTATTGGTAATCATTACATTAATAATTGCTTCTCCTTTCATGTATAGTAGTACCATTATTTGAATCTTGAACAATAAAAATGCCTTTGGGTCTGGTCTAATGAGGAGTCCAGGGATTCCAGATTTAGTCATATTTGTGTTCATTTTCTTAGCACAGGTGCAGCAGTGAACAGCAGTGAGAGCCTCCCTCCATCCTCTTCTGTCAACGACATCTCCTCCATGTCCACTGACCAGACCCTGGCATCTGACACTGACAGTAGCTTGGAGACCTCAGCAGGACCACTTGGTTGTTGCAGGTGACTAGCCGCCTGCCTGCGAAACCCAGCGTTCTTCAGAAGATGAGGAAACTGAAAATATGCACAACCGTGTGTGTGGGATGTGATAATTAAGAGAAAATGGGAAGGAAAGAACAAAATCTAAAATTGAAACCAATCTTTCAGCTTGCTTCTTCTGCAGTTATGTATTGCAACTCCACTCAAGTGTATATTTAACTTATAATTACTCTGCTTTCTTCTTCTTCTTCTTCTTCTTCTTCTTCTTCTTCTTCTTCTTCTTCTTCTTCTTCTTCTTCTTCTTCTTCTTCTTCTTCTTCTTCTTCTTCTTCTTCTTCTTCTTCTTCTTCTTCTTCTTCTTCTTC
>NC_058135.1:41767957-41797077 GCF_016433145.1 Gracilinanus agilis | reverse complement strand
AGTTATGGATTGCAACTCCACTCAAGTGTATATTTAACTTATAATTACTCTGCTTTCTTCTTCTTCTGCTTCTTCTTCTTCTTCTTCTTCTTCTTCTTCTCCTTCTCCTTCTCCTTCTCCTTCTCCTTCTCCTTCTCCTTCTCCTCCTTCTCTTTCTCCTTCTCCTCCTCCTTCTTCTCCTTCTCCTTCTCCTCCTCCTTCTCCTTCTTCCTTCTCTTCCTAATTCTCCTCTTCCTCCTCCTCTTTCTCCTTCTTCTCCCTTTCCTGCAGAAAACAACATATGTACACACACACACACACACACACACATGCACACACACACAATTAAAGAAGCCTTTTCCCATAAAGTATACATGAATGGCTACCAAACCAGCAACCTGCGCCCACCCTTTCACCGGCATGGCAAGGTGTGCAGTGGCCCCTGCATGTGTCTCTGTCCTGCATCTACCTGCTCCTTTTGGCTTAGTCAGATGGATGTCGATACAGGTCCACATGTGTCTATTTACACACACAGCACGGCATTTACATAGAGATGATATAGTGTCTTTAGTGCTGTCCAGATACGGTACATACTGTGTTCCTCAGTGGTCCATTTCATGTGAACTCTTACTCTGACATAAACCCATCTGTAATATCTTGCCAGCATATAAGCTGTTTAGTTTGTTAATTAAGTTGTATGTCTTATAAGAAGCTTTGTAAAAGGGGGAAAAATTGTGAGTGAGCGCTCTCAGATCATTGAAGATAATGTAGCATCCAAATGTGAGCTGATTAAAATGTTATCTGTATACCAGTTTGTAGAGAGGATATATGTGATGCCGTTTTCTAGGGGGAACAGTGTCATGGAGGTGTGAAAATGGACCAAGCACTGTAGAGGGAAAGCAGACAGAGATGCCTGAGGTCCCCCTCCTTTAGGGGAGAGGGAGAGGTCTGTATCCCAGGGCATGAGCCTCTCAATTAGGACTAACAAGAGGCCATTTTCTGGTGTTTAGTATCTGCTGACTTACATGTGTGTCAGGAGGCTACTGTTGAATTGGGATCATCAGTGCATGCATGTTGGCAGCAACAATTGGTCCATAAAAAAAAAAATGAGTCTTCTTTATGGCACTTCCTTTGGAGGAATTCCCTATTGCCAGCATTGATCCCTTTTTAAACTATTTTCAGATCTTCTCTATTTTGTTATCTATAAATGAGCTGCTTGCTGTCCACATCCAGTCAATGGTGTACCAAGCCAGGATTTCTATTTTGATAAAGCAACAAATAAACCTTGTCCCTTTGGGAATGACAAATTAAGGGGAAATCCTAGAAATGTAGTATTACCCTACAGGTACGTGTGTGACAACTTCCACAGAGATGTAGGGGATTCTACAAGAACTATTTTGTGATTCCCCACTTTTTTTCCAGCAGTTTTTATCATCTGGACCTACCCATCTAATAATGAAAGGCATAGCTTGTTGTGAATTTTGGTAATAAGGATGCACTTGTCTGCAGTAACTATAGCAAAGAAATTATGGCTACAAAAATAGTTATAGCAATACAAGTCCCCTTTAAAAGCCATGGAGTATTGATGTTAGTGTTAAGCGCCATCACCTTACATTAAATGAAAGTGTTTGTAAAAGTATTTTGAGGGACTCTAAAGTATACTGCTGAATGTCATGATGGCAATAACAGTGAGGACTTCTTAGCAATAATAGAGACCAGTTACAGTCTTTCCTTTTCATTCATGCAGGGGAAATATCAACCACAGTTACTCTGCACTTGAGATGTTTTGGTGCTCATTGAGGTGGTGATATTTCACTAGAGGAAGTTGAAAACCCTTGGAATACCTAAAAGAGAGCTTGGCTAGAGTGACTTCTAAAAGCAATCATTTTCAGATATGGAAAAGTAATGGAAAGTGACAAAATCCACAGAACTGCCTTAAAAACAAATGGGGGTGAGGAAGTTATCTTTTTTCTTAAGCAATAGTCAACAGGGGAGTCCTTGCCCTTTAAACAGCAAACTGCCAATAGGGCCTGACATGGTATTTAAGAGCAAATGACTAGGCTACAACTTTTCCTGCAGGAAATTCAGAATGGTCTCAGAAGCTTTTGCTACAGTCATTCTGTGTTTGTATATCCTATCCTGAGAGGAGTACCCACATTCATTCTCTCTACACTTTCCCCCTTTTTTCCTTTCCCCTTCCTCCACTTCTCCCCCTTTTCATTCCATTTCCACATTTGATCTCTAGGACCTGATCATCCTGATTCTCTTACCTTGACTTTTATTTCCCAAGATCCAACGTGAAGTTTGCAAGCAGCTTTAGGAGGAGGGGGGAGTGAGTCTCCAGAGAAACGCCCAGAGGCATTCACGAGTAGACCACTCAGGGAAGTGTTAACCTTCTTTACACAACTTGGTCATGGCGCCTGAGACTGCAGAAGTAAGGATGGTTTTTTCACTCAGGTAGAATAAGACTCTGTCCTTTCCTCTGCCAGCACTCCTTATGCCCTCAGTGCCAATCGGGCTGCTCCTGCTTTGATGAGCTCTGACGTTGCTTGCCTGTAGACCTGCCTCCTTTGGGGAACAGAGAGAGCGGGGCTGTGTATGCGCCCAGAGCTGAAATGTTTGTACGCCTGAAGCCACCTATTGGGTTATCCCTACCCTATAAGTTCTTCTAGTTGGTCTAGGAGAGATGATGCAGCAGCCACAGAATTAGAAATCTTCCTTCTCCCCCACCTGACCACCATTTGCTTCTCTCTATTTCAGGATCACCAGGATGTAATTTATTGTTAGAGATTTGTGAGAAGAAAATATTCTATTTCATACTTTACCAAATTCTCTGCTACTTGACCTAAGAAATTTCCTTTCTCCTCTGTATATACCCATTACTCTAAAAGGAAGGGGTTTGTTCTCTCGTTCTTGACACACTCATTGGTCCTAAGGATTTCAGACTCCCTGAATGTATAATCAGAGAAGAATGTCATGGCAGTGGTGGAGGTCTAACCTTGGAGCTCTCAGCTGGCACAATGAAGAAAGAAACCAGCCTTCTTCACCTAATCTCATTAGAAAATGGAGACTTAGAGTATTGCCATAACTTCCTGGAAGGGAGGAAGAGGTCATGGGGAGTTGTAGGGAGGAACTAAAATTTCATGATTATAGATGACAAACCCACTGCTTTATCAACTTTTGGGGGGCATTTTATACTCATGTATTATGTGCAGCATTGTGCTAATATTTATGGGGTGAGTCTTTGACCTTACAGCACAATTTCCCATTGTAGAAAAATGAGTTCAGATTGATTAATGTTCAAGAATCTGATAGTTGAATTTGCCAAATGTTCTTCGTTGTATGATCAGGATCTGGCCAATTCCCATTAGGCAAAGAATGATCAGAGACAAATCAGAATATTTATTTGAATATTTGGCCCATTTGCTATGTTAGAAGAATGCCATCTTTACTGAAAAGTCAGAAAATGGCCCTGTATATATGAAATGCACGTGTCCTATACTGGCCTGTCAAGAAAAGACCTGGTTGTAGGTAGTTGGTTTTTTTTTTTTAATTTTATATATATATATTTTAATTTTAAACACTTAACTTCTGTGTAATGACTTATAGGTGGAAGATTGGTAAGGGTAGGCAATGGGGGTCAAGTGACTTGCCCAGGGTCACACAGCTGGGAAGTGGCTGAGGCCGGGTTTGAACCTAGGACCTCCCGTCTCTAGGCCTGGCTCTCAATCCACTGAGCTACCCAGCTGCCCCTGTAGGTAGTTTTTATTTTATTTTGTGGGATCATCTTAAATATTAATGACAATAACTAGATTACTTAAGTAATGCTAAACACAGTTAAGAACTGTGTTTTTAATCCCTTAAAAACCAAAAACAAAGTAACAAACAGGAGAATAAATCTTAAAGGAGTCGAACTTTTTAATAGGAATGTGATTAGTGCTTTCTGAAAAGGACATTTTCCCTCCTCCAAGGACCAATTTAAATTGCACACACCAGTGAGGGACTTTTTTGTTCCAGTTTACACGGGGTCTGAAAAAAACAAAATGTCCTACTTGCCCCACAGGATTTTTAGTTCTGGTAGGCCAATACTGTCTATCGACTGATGTCATCCCCACTAAGCAGGTGAAATTCCTTCTGGAAGGGAAGATATTTACAATGTAAATAGCTGTATTGATTTTTCATTTCTGTAATTAAAATGTAAGAATATGCTCTTTTGTTTTGGAGTCTAGACAGATCATTGGCAGCCTAAACATGTTTGACCTTGGTTCATTTCCTTGGCCAATCATGCTCAAGCTGAAGCCCTCAATTTGCACATAAAATACTGTATTTTTAACCCTCGGGGTTTATGGGACTTATGGTCTTATTATCTTATTATTATTATATGGTATTATTATCTTAATAGTAGTGAAATTTCTACTTTGCCATGCCTATCTTATTATAAGACCCAACTTGCACCTGTCTGTCATGCCACATGATTGGGCTTGATTGAAAACTCATCTCCTAGTGTTGGGGGGAAAAGATTTTAAACACAAATCTGTTTTAAAGTTCTAGACCAAGAGTGGGATGTGCTCTCAGCATCATTGCAATGCCCCAAATATGTATGAGAATATGTTACTCTCAGACAGCATGGGATGGGGGCAGGAGAAAGGACATCCATCCTGATGAAAGATTTAGGCACTTTTTGCATTTGGTATTTAATTCATTTAAAATACGTGTGGGCAGCCCCAGAAGACCTCCAGGGACTTGGCCTTTTCCAACACTTCATAGGTTGGAAAGTCAAGGGGAATTTGCTTCCCCTGACATCAAAACCCAAACCTTGCTGAACATTCCCTGAAGATTTCTGTCTTCTTTTCTTGAATTTTTCATGTGGTGATAGCTCTGAAACTAGTAATTTTGTTTCATTTTGGCACCCAGCGCTGAACACTTGAATTGCGCTGGTGAAGGTTCCCAGGAAGAAAATGAAGACTGAGGAGAAGGTGAATGGGTGGCTAAGGAGGAGGAAAGGGCTTTAAACATGTAAATGGAACCTTAGAGAACCAGACACTTTTTGCTGATGAGAAATAGTGCTATGTAAACGTGACAGCATTTTCCTTCTAAATGTAACCCAGTGTTGGATGGATTCCCATCCATCCAAGGGAGAAGGTAGAGAACCAAACTGCATAACTATAGGAACCAACTGTAGCTCCAGAAAGATGGCATTTCCCCCTGCCCTTACAAGGGGGTGAGACTCGTTGTCTGCGCCAGGATGGGGCACAGCCCCTCAGGGACTTTGTGGCTAGACTTGTGGCTGTCTGGGATGTCCGGGATGAGGGGCACTCAGAAAGGGGATGAACAATGGGGGTGATGCTGTGGCCAGAGCCTGCTCCAACAGCCCATAACCTTGGGGCGGGTCAAATTCTTCTTCTATTCTTTTTTTTTTTTTTAAGATTTTTTTTTTTAATTTTAAACCCTTAACTTCTGTGTATTGACTTATAGGTGGAAGAGTGGTAAGGGTAGGCAATGGGGGTCAAGTGACTTGTCCAGGGTCACACAGCTGGGAAGTGTCTGAGGCCGGATTTGAACCTAGGACCTCCCGTCTCTAGGCCTGGCTCTCAATCCACTGAGCTACCCAGCTGCCCCCTTCTTCTATTCTTTAATGCCATTTGTATCTCGCCCTTGGGGAAAAAAATGGATGGATTATAGTTTTAAAGAAACGAGAAATTTAGGAATAAATGCTAACTGCTGTTTGTGGAGGTGGAATCCGAGGAGGAGGTGTGAATGAAAAGCACTTTCCCTTATTTCCTTCGGTTTCTCTCAGAGAAACAATGTGGCCTCATCTTCTTAGAGGACTGAGTGGGCTGAGCGACAAGCTGGGGGAAGCTCTAGCCTCCTGTGTATTGCATTGTTAGCCTCTAGGCAGACTCCGTTCAGAGCATCCTCTCTCCCCCAGCCTTCCCTTCTCCTCCTTCCCTCCATCCCCCATCATGCACTAGGAAACCTGAACCTTTTCTGTTGCATTCCCCTTCAAAGACTGGATCGTCTCACCCACTGGCAGAGTAGGGAAAGAACATTAGCATCTGAGACCATAATTCCCATAATTCCCAGATAGGCTTTCTGTCTTCTCCCCGGCCCTTGGGAGAAGTCAGCCAGAATATCCAATTAATTGCACAAATAAGACACATACATTTCTATCAGAATGTATTCCTGTTATATATCTGCAAATAAGTAGATTTCTTTGCCATTTCTCTCTCTGGGAAATAATATGGAAGTAATATATAAAGTCAACTGTAAAAAAAAAGAATTCAATGCAATTAATGAGGGAAAAGGGGGATAGAATGGGATTTTCATCAATTATCATTTTAGAAATGATTATCAGAATGATTTACATTGTTCAGAAGGAGAACACAACAAAGGAACAAAGATGGTCAGAAGCAAGAGAGGCTATATTTTTTCAAAGACCCAATTTGTGCTTCTCCCCAAAGATATTTATACATAAAATAAATATAATTATATGATGATGACAAAACCACAGATGCTATTAGCAAGGGGTTCCAGTTATTTCTTGGATTAAAACAAAAACAAAACAATCACTATTTTAGTAAACCTGTTGGATAAGCAAATAAAACAATCGGTTTTTATTTTTTTTCTTCATTTATTGAAGAGAATGATTTCTTTTCCTTGGTATTTTCTAACTTAATCCATAGGTTTCTATTGCCTTAAGAAAACTAAAAACCCCAGGAAATGTAATAATTAAAGCTGAGGAGCATTGGAGATGTGTACAAATGGTGGCCAATGGCCCTGGAGCCACACAAGTACCTGGTTTGTAGTTCTGCCTCTGACATCCCTATGATCTTGGGCAAGCTTCTCAGGGCCTCAGCCTCTGTAAATGAGGGAGCTACATGAGATATTTGACATCCTTTCCAGGTCTACACTCCTATATCTGCATCTATGATCCTATGATTTTCCTTTTCTACAGCTGGTAAAAATTAGGCTTGTGCATTGTCTGACTGCTTGGTGCTGTTGGAGGGCCAACTAATGGATAAGGTGAAGAATGAGTCCCTGGGCAACTCAGAGCTGGGGGAAGAACAGCTATAGAAATAGAACTCTCCTTGAAATGAAGCTTAGACTAATACAAATATTCTTAACATGAAATATGCATTCCTGAAAAATTGTATGTAAAGCAGTTTTTAACAAATAAATCTAATTTAATATTCACAAAGGGAACTGGATTGTTTTGGAAAGTGAATAACCACTTCATTATTTTGTCAGTAAATCTGATTTTTCATATATTGGGATTGCTTAATTATAGGCTGTGTTATTTAGAAGGCCTGTGGACCATCAGCTTTATGCAGCATTTGAGACAAACTCTTTATTTCATAAGCCCTTCAATTAGTCACAGGGTATTCAAAAGAAATGACATTAGAAATAGGATCTAGCAGAGAAAGCAATGGACTTGGAAGTCAAGAGATCTGATTTTACTCCTTACCCTATTGTTTCCTAGCTGAGTAGGCTCTGACAAGTGATTTCATAGTTCTGAATCTCCATTCACTCTCTTGAGGAATGAAGAGATTGAGTTAGACAACCTCTAGCTCTAAAATCTTATTTTGTCTTATTTGTGCCTTTTTTATTTAAAAATTATTAATCTCCTACAATACTTTTTATCCTAATATGAGCTTACACTCTTAATAAGAGCTAAGAGGGAGAGCTATCTTATTTGATTTCCAATTGCCACCTATTATTCAATTTATTTTCCAGAAAATTAACAAGATGATGGGGAATAGTGAAGAAAAGCTACTTCAAAAACATCTTACTTAAAGGGCAACTGGTTGCATCGTCTTTTATTTTGTTCCCCCCCCCCAATTTGTCCATTTTTGAATTTTATTTTGTTCAAATTTTGGATTTAATCCATGTAGGGAGTTTATAAGAAAGTCCTATCAATAGTGCAGATTATAATTTTTGGTCTCAGAAAGTGAGGTTGTGACTTGCCTATAGCCAGTATGTATCAGAGGCAGAACTTGCACCCAGGTCATTCATCCTGGCACAAAGTAAGCACTTAATAAATCTTTCCTATCTATCTATCTATCTATCTATCTATCTATCTATCTATCTATCCATCTATCCTGACCTTGAAGCCAACTCCCTACTCACTACATCATGGCCATGTTGCCTCTTTTAGGAAATAGTTATATGTATAAAGGTGTCCATGTTCTTGGTTCTAAAAACCTGTAAACCATGTAACTATACCAGAGCAAAAATGAGATAGGGAGGAGGTGGAGCTATCAAAGTTGAGGTTACAATTTTCTCCATTTAGCAATCCAAATGAAAATGACTAGAGGAATGGCTTATCACTCAATCTCTGCTTTTTCTAAGCTAGAAAATTAGAACTACATTAATAGATTTTTTTCCGTTGGAAAGTATATGTTAAAGGAAGTATTTGCATTTCATTCATTTGTTATTTTATCACTTATTTGAATCAATAATGTGAATGGAATGAATAGATTCTCAATAATTCTTTTTAAAACAATGGCATTTAATTCTAAGAAATCTGCCGTTTTCCATTTTTTTCCTCTTTTCTAGGAGTATGAGCATGTTCACCTCATGAATCAATACATTCGCCAAGCCCTCAAATGTTTGCCATTACCCTCTAGATAATGAAATAATTTCTATAATTGCAAATAAACAGTATGGATGTTTCCATTATTCCATCATTTGAAGTTTCTTTTCATACTTACTTGTATCCTCTAGCTGGCCGGAGGGACCTGAATACTGGAAAATGAGCTGAATTTTAATTTGAGGTAGGGAGAAGGGTGCACAGACTCTAAAGCAGGCATTGGCTTCAATGACTAATATGAATGCAGATGAATTAATACTTAATTTATGAAATGATGAAATGATCATTCTTGGGATGCTTGCCAGGAGAGACCATGAATGGCAGCAGGATATTGGGTAACAATCATACTTTAATAACCATGATTGGTGTGAGGCCAAATAGCACAAAAAGCACAGCAAAAAGTAGGGAGGCAGACTGAAGCAGATGTTAGCTTGGAAACAGGGGATGGTATGTTGAAGGAAGGCAAGTAGAGTGAGGAAGAAGATGGGAAGGAGGTAGAGAATATCACTCCAATAACCATGGATCATTTGGGAGCATTTGATCCCCTGGATCTTTTGGAGATAGAAGAGGATAGAAGTTTGAGGTTACATTTTTCAGAGGCTTTTTGGGGGGAGGAGACAGACCAATACCTATCTGTGACAGCTTGGGATTAGTTCATTGATACATTCAAATCACCTTATCTTTTTGATATACTACTGGTCTGGCACTAGGGAGTCTGGAATTTGTCTGCACTTTACATATAACAGGACCAAAAACCTTGACAGTAAAACCTAGATGGCTTCTTCTGATTCAGAACATTTTACCAAGATGTGGTTTTCAGTTAATATATGACACAATCTGTAAATGATGCTCCTTTGATCTTTGGGGCAGTTGGTACACAACTTCCAGGTTCCCTTTTGCAATCTTTTTTTTTTCCTGCTATTGCCACTTTATACTGGCTACTTATAACTTATACTGACTAGAGGGAGTGAATAACCCAGGGGACCAGAACAAGCTACAATTTTTAACATGACAGACCTCTGAATTTTGCTACCACCTTCTACCTTGACACAATAACTTAGACACAAGAATAGGGACAAGACCTGTAATTTCACTGGTATAAGAAATGCCCAGATGAGGAACCACTCTTCTCTTCTCACCAACACAGGTAAGTACCTTCTCCCAAATCATGGAAGTATACAAAGAAGTTAAGGGGCTTTGTCTAAAAGGCAAGAAATGGGGGGCAGCTGGGTAGCTCAGTGGATTGAGAGCCAAGCCCAGAGACAGGAGATCCTAGGTTCAAATCCGGCCTCAGACACTTCCTATACTATCCAGACTAGGATTGCCCAAATAAGAGAGCTAGAAATATTCAAATAGGAGAGAGGTCCTACTATAAAATACAGTGCAAATGAGAATGGAATAAGGTAGAAACCTGACTGTGTTGACCAGAGATGCTTCAGAAATACTTAAAACCTATATTTAAAACTCTATGCCATATGATAGGAAAACTGAAGGACTTAGACAATCAATCCTCACTGATATGACTCAGGTCAGTAGCCCAAAGCACCTAGATCATGACAGTCATGTAAGTTCTGGAAGTCCTAGAGATTATGGAAGTCTGTAGCACTCTAAAATAAGTCAGAAGACAATGAAGATACATAGATCTGAACTGTAACAATTAAATGGGACTACAAACCTACCGTATGAGGACAATTATGTCAGGAAACTCGGGTAATTGAAATCAAGACTAAACATGGATCAAGAAAGAGAATAGAAGAGGGTAAAGGTAGCTTTTCTATCAATTCCTAATTCAGGAACTGAACTAGAGATATGAATAAACAGAAGAAGATATTAACCAGGATAAAATAACATTGTGGCTTCAGAGATATACCTAAGAGTCCAATTAAAGAAGAGACTAATTCCAAGATAGACCCTGAGAGGAAAAAAATGATTCTGTCATTTATGTTAAAAAACATTATAAGATTACTGGAAGAAGTGAAGCAAAAACAAAAAAAAATGGTATTTTGAATTAAATGAGGAGTCTAGAAGAATAAAACATGGAAAAAGAATAAATAGCTTAGAACCAAAAATAGTAAACCTTACTCAAGTAATGAACTCTTATTTAAATAACAGGAAAATTAGTGACTCCATGAGGCAAGAAAGAATAAAAATATTTAATAATTATCATTTACATAGTGTTTTAAAGATAACAAAATGCTTCATGTTATCTCATTTTGTCCTTACAACAAACCTGTGACATAGATACTTCATTTTTATAGATGAGAAGACCATGGAAGAGATTAAATTACTTTTCCAGAGTCACACAGTTAAGTGTCTGAGGCAGGACTTGAACTCAATTCATCCTGAATCTAAATGCAGCCTTCTAGCCATTCACCACTCAGTTGCCTCTGAAATATGAGGACAAAATCAAAGTATGGAGAGAGGAAAAAAAGAAAAAATATAATATATCTATCAAAAAACAGCTGACCAGGGGCATCTGGGTAGCTCAGTGGAGTGAGAGTCAGGCCTAGAGACAGGAGGTCCTAGGTTCAAAACCCGGCCTCAGCCACTTCCCAGCTGTGTGACCCTGGGCAAGTCACTTGACCCCCATTGCCCACCCTTACCAATCTTCCATCTATAAGACAATACACCGAAGTACAAGGGTTTAAAAAAAAACAAACAAAAAACAGCTGACCAGGAAAAATATTCCAAGGGAGGTAATTTAATTATTAGACTCCCTAAAAACTCTCACAAAAAATAATTGAATGCCATATTTTAAGAAATTATAAATGAAAAGTTCCCATACCAAAGAGCAAAATAAAAATAGAATCTATTGATCACATTTAAAGAGAAACCTTAAAAATGAAAACTACCAGAAATGTCATAGTTAAAATCTGGAGCTCCCACATTAAATAAAAAATACTTAATTGTAAATAAAAGATTCAAATACCAAGAAACCAGTTAGGATCACATAACACTTTACACCAACCACTCATAAGCAAGTAAACCATGTAATATAATATTTAAAGGCAAAAGATAAAAGTTTACAACCTAGAGCATCTTATCTCACAAAATTGAGTATTTTTAATGAAATAGAGGATGATTTATCGTTCCTGGTTTAAAAAAAACAAAAGCTGAGAAGAAACTATAAAATATAAACACAGTAGTTCAAAAAATATAGAAATGTAAAGTCATTTCAGCAAATGAAAGAGGTTCTCTAAAGTGCTCACATTCTAATGAAAGAGAAGAAATAACTAGCTTTAGAATTTTAATAACTTCAAGGACCATTGAGGGAGTTAAATAACACAGACAGAGACTTTGGGATGGCTTTATTCTATTCTTATGGTGCTAAAGGATGAAAGGAAAGTGAAGGAAAAAACAAATACAACAGGGATGCATGACATAAGAAAAGGGTGAAACTTAAAAAATTTCAAAATCAGGATATGGAAGAAGAGTATGGAGGATATACAAATATGGAGGAAATGATGGGGGGTAACCAAATGAACACATAGACACACACCAAAAAGGAGTTTGATATAGAAATATATTCAGCTTAACAGAGAAATAGGTAGTGGTAGGGAGAAAGGTATTTAAGAAGGAAGATAGTGTCATGGAGGAAATAGATGCCAACTTTGAAGGGTGATTAGGAAGGAAGTTTGTGATAGACTCAGTATCAGGACTCTCCTCTCTCCCTTCTCTTCCATTCCCACCAGAATTTAGGTTAGTTCTTTCCTTAAAAGGGAAGGAAACTTTCACCAAAAATAAAAATAAAGTAAAAATTTTTTATCATCATCCTGTTTGGACTCCTAGGAAGAGGGTGGATTTGGTGGGTGAGCCAAAAGTAATTAGTCAGAAAACATGCCAAGCAGATGGAATTCTGCTATGGAGAATCACGTTGGCTCCATTGGACAGTAGCCAGTGATTTGTCAGGTTGTTGTTTGAACTTCTCTTGCCACCTTCTCAGTTCTTTGGTAGTAAAAGACCATTTATCCTCTATTTCCTCCTTGAAAGAAAATAAGAAATCATCATGATACATAATAAAAAATCAGGATGCAGACCAATTAGTACACAGAGTACTGGAGGAGGCTAACAGGGAGGGTGAAGAAAATGCCATTTCCAACATTTCTGGGTTATTGTTGACCCTACCGTATTTGTTGGATCATTAGCATAAAAAACCTCTAAGTAAATTATTGGTGCAGCATGTTCAATAACTAGGAAAAGAACCTTCAGTTTTTAAGGTGTGTGCAAAAGAGCTGAGAGGCAACTAATGGACTTGGTAATAGTATAAGTAAAAGTAAAAAAAAATACTACTGGGATCAAATGTGGCCATCCAGGGTCTGTTGGTGAGAAGTATAGTCTCCAATCTAGAGGTTTTGCTACATCATGCTGAAATCACAATCATAAGGCATAAGATTGAGAACATGAGCCTCAGTGGAGATAAGAAAGCCTCCGGCTTATCTTACAATTTTCTTTTGGAGTATGATTTCCTATAAGGAGGAAACAGAGGATAAGTGGGCTTTTACCACTAAGAGCTGAGAGGTGACGAGAGAAGTTCAAATAATAACCAGACAAATCACTGGAGACTGCATTTGGAACCAGAGGATTTTCCCATCTTCTTTCTGCCGAAACCTTCCTCATGTGTTGTCTCCCCCATTAGACTGTAAGTTCCTTGAGATCTGGGATTGTCTTACTTTTCTATTTGTATCCTTAGTACTTTGCACCCAGCAAGTGCTTAATAAAGGCTTTATTCATTGTCATTCATTCAGAGCCAGCGTTGGAGATGAAGGGAGCCAAATTATGTCATTACACCAACTTCTTTTCATTCTCCTTAGTGGAAAGCAGATGACATCTGGTGGTTTATAATGTTCACAGGGAAGTCAATAAAGGTGCCTCATCCATCACCATCTTATTGGTGTGGAAGCTTGGGTCCACAATGAGTGCTGTGGGGTCATCCACCTCACCAATGCCTTTCCCCCCTCTAAATTCCTGGGGCTAAACAGTTCATTTTCATCAGAGAATACATTCAATACGTCCTCACGTTTATTTTTCAAGGCTGTCTGTTCCTCTGTCATACTGCCAAATAACCTGCTGGAGGGAGAGAGAAAAAGGGTTTCTTTTGCTAAGGGCATTGATAAACAGCACTACCCCGATAAAATGATAACATAATGTTGACGAGGTCAGGTGAAGCTATGGCGGCTAGGGGGAGAAGGGTGGAAAATCAACTCCTAGAAAAACCAGAGTCCAGACAACACAAGCATGTTTTGAGTAAAATACAGTGGATAGGGAAAACTCAGAAGAATTCAAGTATAGACCAGAATATACTATTAAGATTTGCTTCCCTACAATCAAAGAGGAGGCTTAAAGGCTTATTGGGTATTTGGGATTTTGGAGAACCCATATATTTAGTGTAAGTCTTCCTCTTTTAACTGGGGAACAGAACACAATACAACTTAAAAAGCTATAAAATTAGCAGTTCTGTAGTCTCTCTCCCCATACTCTGAAGACCTGATGGAGTCTTTGTTCTTGTAAATTTATGTCCTTCAAAGCTAGGCTATCAGAATCTTCAGCATGCACCAAAGGGTGTCCAGAGTAAGTGACCATTCGATACCTGGAATGGCAAATTCATTATTCCACTTTTGAGAAACAGTTGTTTGAATTGCTGGGCCTTAGTAGCTACTAAACTGATAACAGTGCCATATAATTCTATCTCATCTAAAATTGAGTAGTAGGATTTGAGCAATGCATGATGGCTCTTCTAACAAGATGGGCTGGGGAAAGTAAGCCTCTGTTATTAAATACAAACTGTACAGTCAATATTATACTCATCTAGGTGCCTTGAGTGTTAGTGCTTTTCAAAAACAAGAATCTCCCACCTATAGGAAGCTGACTACCAAACCATAATATTTTGCCTAGTTTATAGATGTCTCTGACCACTACAGAAGAGATATAAATATACTCCATTGGCAATTAACTCAGGAATAAGTGATACCCTAGCAGGGTTGGCAACGTATGGCTCTCGAGCCATATCTGGCTCTTTTGAGGGCCAGATATGGCTCTTTCTGCAGGAGCCATAAAGTCAATTTTTTTTTCAGGCTCTGTTACAGGAGCGGCACTGTGAACACTGTACGGCTCTCACGAAATTATATTTTAAAAAATGTGGCGTTTATGGCTCTCACGGTCAAAAAGGTTGCCAACCCCTGTCCTAAAGGAACAGGGGGGGCTTTGAAGGTCATTCCAGTGAACTGAATTGCATGATGAATGACTAGCATGTAAAAGAGTCTTAAGAGATTAGGCAGAGAGTATTAGGCAGAGACACTCAGGCAATAAATCTTTATTGTATGCACCTACTACATGCCAGGCACTGGGCTAAGCACAGGAGATAGAAAAAAAAGGGGATGACAGTGTTAACTCTGAAGGAGATTGCAATCTAATGGAAAGATAAGACATAAAAATAAGCTGAAAGTCCAGGAAAATAACAATCTGGGAAATGATGAAGTGGATTCCCAGAGAACCTTCTTCATATGATGGAGGATCATGGAGGAGGTCTCCAAAGTCCACAATCCACCCTCTCCCATCATAGGGAGGGAAGAGTCCCAGGGGCAGGGAGTGCTGAGGAGGAGGGAGTTTCAGAATTGATTTCATCTTACAAGATAAATTTCAAGAAATCATAAAATTCCAGAAAAGCAGCAATTTGGAAAATGATGAGATAGATATACTAACAACAAAAAATTCTCACAGAACTCCTGAATAATGGCGATTGACCTAGGCAAATATTTTGGGACTTGGAGAGATAGGGAATACATAATCAAAGGCTCTCTCCTTTGGGAACAAGAGCAATCGAGGAATTCTACTAATGTCTCCAATTGTATATTATTGCTTGAATGACATGTCAGCATCTATAAGGAATATTACTTGTTTTTAGTTGAATCAAACAGCTAAGCTGCATCCATTGAGGAATGGTGAGGTTGAGGAGGGGGTCCAATGCTAATCTTGATATGAAGGCTATGATATCATTTTGTATGGAATTTGATCTCCTAACTAAGGATGAGAGGGCTAGTCTTGTTTGATCAGGTTCCTGGACCAATCAGAACACTCATGTAACCCAAATGATCATCAGCCTGTTCGTAACTGGAAAACTAAATCTAACTCACCTATCAATGCTAGAGGTTAGCCCTGGCTAATCAACATCACACCCCAACCTCTTAGAAATCACATCTAAAAGAAATCAATGCTACCCTAGGAATGGCTTGTCATTTCCATAGTTTCTTGGGTCCAGTCCAGGAAGACATACCTAATAGGAATGGATTGCTTTTGCACTTTATTCATATTGTTCATTTCCAGCCCTTCCTTATTCTTCCTCAGTGCATTTACTTAGAGCCTGGAGGTTCTTACCCTCTCATTTGTCAGGTTTCATTTCCTAAGGGATGGTTCTGAAAATTCCTTTATAGAAGAGGCTTGGGGAACATAGGTATGATATTGTTGAGAGATTCATTGTTTCTTTTTTTTTTTTTTTTACAAAAGATAATTTTTACTATTGTACTGGAAATGCTAGCAATAGCAATAAGAGAAAAAAAGAAATTGGAATGGGCAAAGAAGTAATAAAACTGTCTTTTTGCAGATAATATGATGATCTATACAGAAAATTCTAGAGATTCAACAAAAAATTAATTAAAACTATAAATAAGATGCATTGTTTCTAAGAGCAGGGGGAAGGGAGTCTATCACTATAAAACTATTCTGAATGCATATTTGGAGATTCTCTTACTGTCTTGGTAATAAGGAAGAGTCCTAATTTAGCTTCTGAATCCTAAACAGATTCTGTAATCCTAAAGGCAAGAATTTGGTATGACCTCCATGGTTCAGCTACCAGGATTGGGGCTAGACTTTTGTCTGGTGAGCCAGGGATCAGGGAGCGGATAGTGACATGGTGAGATGCTTGGCATCAACTCAGATTCTGAGTCAGGTTGGATGGAAGAGATTTATGACTTTTTATTTACTTTTCTACTGATAATCCTAATTAGTGATGAAGAATTGTTTACTGTACTGAAGGTGTCTGTGCTCTATTGTTGCTGGTATTACTCCTGCTTATCATTACTACCTTATATCAGGAGACAGACCTACTGTGTACTGCAAAGATTAGGCATCACCTACTACACTGAGACTATTGACATCTACAGATCACTGAGATCTAGGACCCTGTCCTTCCAAAGAGGGGAAGGGAAGTCTAGGATCTATGAGGTTCACTCTGTTCCACCTGTGGGTTACTCTTTCAGAGGTGAACATTAACATTTTTGATTTTAAAATTTTTTATGATGTTTAAAATATTTTAAAATCACCCACCACCCCCTCCCCAGACTATGTCAGACTTTTTGCAAGATTAAGAAAGCAATTTATATAGAATAGGTAGAAGGTCTTCTAGATTATTGAGGCCTTGCCAGTAAGGAGTGAAATGTGATAGGATTGCTATCCATTAGGGTCTTTCACCCTCACAAGCATACTCCACACAGGTTATATGCTAGTGCTTTCCCATAAAGGCAAGGAAGTTTTAAGTTTAAGTTTAAGACTTTTTTTTCCATAAGTCTAGGTTAAGGCTCCAGCTATATTGATGTCTCTTCCCGGTGACCTCTAGGAATATTGATGTGCCATCTTTACCACTTATGGGCATAAAAGTCCTGGCCACATGGAAGTAGGTGTTTTCAGCATGGTCTGGGCAAAACATCAAACTCTGTCCTCCTGAGTAGATATATTTCCATATGGAGCTTATCCCTTTGGAAGTGGATAACATTTTTTTGGTCATATGTCCTTCAGAATTGTCCTGAATCATTGCAATGCTGAGAATATCTAAGTCTATCACAGTTGATCATTCCATAATATTGCTGTTACTGTATACAGTGTTTTCCTCATTCTGCTTATTTCACTCTGCATAAGTCCATGAAGGTCTTTCCAGCTCTTTCTGAAATCATCCTGTTCATCATTCCTTACAGGACAATAATATTTCATCACTATCATATACTTGTTCAGCCATTCCCCAATAGATGGCATTGGAATTTAATTTCCAATTTTTTGCCACTACAAAAAGAGCAGCTCTAAATATTTTTGTAGAAGTACATCCCCCTCCACCCTTTTTAAAAATCTCTCCTGGATATAGACCTAGTAAATGGTATTACTGGATCATAGGGAATGCATTTTTTTATAGCCATTTGGGCATAATTTCAAATTGCCCTCCAAAATGATTGGATCAAGTCACAGCTCCACCAGCAATTCATCAGTGTCCCAATTTTGCCACATCCCCTCCAACATTTATTATTTTCCTTCATTGTCATATTGGTCAATCTGATAAGTATGAGGTGGTACCTCATAGTTCTTTTAATTTGCATTTCTCTAATCAAGAGGGATTTAGAACATTTTTTTATATGATGATTAATAGCTTTGATTTCTTCATCTGAAAACTGCTTATTTATATCCTTTGACCATTTGTCATTTGGGAAATGACTTGTATTATAAATTTGATTTAGTTCTTTACATAATTGAGAAATAAGATCTTGATCAGAGAAATTTGTTATAATTCTTTCCCTAGTCTGTGGTTTCCCTTCTAATCTTGATTGCATTGGTTTTGTTTGTACAAAACTTTTAAATTTAATATAATCAAAATTATTTATTTTACATCTTAGAATATTCTCTATCTCTTTTTTGGTCATAAATTCTTCCCTTCTTCATATATCTGGTAGGTAAACTATTCTGTGATTTCCTAATTTATTTATAATTCACCCTTATGTCTACATATATAAAAATCACCCGTTATGTCTAAATCATATACCCATTTTGACCTTTTCTTACTATAGGGTTGACTATTGATTTTAGATAGATATTACTTTCCTCTATTAAGAGAAGGACTATATATTCCTAGATTTTCTAGTTTTGTTTTGGTTTATAGAAATAGATTTGGATAGATCCAAGAGTACAGAAAAGAGTAGGATTTGACCCAAATATAAAGCCCCAATTCAGAATTTGAAACTGGAGATCTGAATAATCAGAAAAAAAATTATAAACACAATGAGAAATTACCTTGAACTGAGAGAGCTAAGAATTAAAGCCAGAAGAAAACAGATCCAAATAAAAGCATCAGAGAAAATTCTTAATGGCCTAGTCATAAGAATTACTTCCAAAAAGTCCTTGGAAGAAATGGAACAAGAGAGCTAAAATACAAGGAATAGCTGGAGAGAAAATGATGACAAGGAGAATTAGTTCTTTGGATACAAACAGACAATGGAGTAAGCCTTCACCAAGCACCAAACTCTCTAAAAATTAGAATATGCCGAATAGAAGGCAACAACTTGATGAACCAACAAGAAATATTTTTAACAATCAAAAGACTGAAAAAATATAGAAGAAAATGTTGGCTAGCCTTAATCTAACACACCGAGAAACATTCACCAAATGCACTCGTAAGATTTGAAACAGAATAGATGGTCATAATTCAGTCTTCATTACAAACTTCTATTAGGTTTACTGCTGAAAAACTTTAGAATTTAGAACCTGAAGATTCTTGCTAATGAATATAATATAAAATTATCTTTGTTTTGTTTTTCAGCATTGCTGCTAACTTCAGATAAAGGTTTTCCACTTCAAGCAGTATTAATAACAAACTATTCTTGTTATTTTCTTTCCACTTTGGGAATCTAGTAGCCCTTGCTTTGTAATATGGATCATGAATAAAGTTAGATTTCTTTGAAATACTGCTTATACATTCAAAACCAAAGCAATATTTAACTATAAAATACAGGACTTTAATCCATCTAGAATTATATAAGGAATTCTAAACTTGCTTAATAAAATTAGCATACTAATTAATTCACTACGGTTTTAATCCTGCTTACTAAATCAGGGGTTCAGTACTAACTTGGCCTAAATTTGAAGCTATTTATTTCACTACTAGTCTTAGGGGGAACAAGTTATCAATAATTTCCCCTTCATGAACTTTGGGATTGCTCAACTGTTTATACAAGCCTAGCATGAGTTGATAAAAATGAAATAATTGTCTATAATTTATCTAGTTTTATTATCTAAATAACAAGGATTAAATTATATGTAACTTATTTGTCAGCCTATGACAATAAAAATTACTATCTTATCTCCAAGATCTAAGCTCAGAATATAAAAATTATCTCCATTGTTTTTCTTAATAAAGATTGTCATAAATTGCATTGTTCCAAAGATGTTATCATCCGTTTTTCTAGGAAAGAATATTTTGGCCCATGTTGATTCTTTTTTTTAAAGGTTTGTTTCTATAACATACAGTGTATGTGTGTTCAAAAGTATTTTCACTTCAATAATTACTTTCTAAAATGCTGTATTTTGGTATCCTGTAACGTTTCCCTCTTTCCCTTCAAAGTGTTCTGTCTCAATACTAACTCGACAAAATAATAGTGTCTTTGAAACCAAAGGGCATAAAAAGCATTCAAAGATTAAGATTTGAAATATTTTCCTTTTAGGCAGTATTTTCCCAAAAGTAATAATATTTTGTAAGTTTTATTTGTCGAGTTGCCTGGGTGTTCAAGATGTCTGAGCACAGAGAGCCTGGCTTCTGGTCTGGCTCCTGTTCCTGCTCTCTCTCTACTGGGAATAACTTTTCACTCAAGTTCTAAGATGCTTTGGATCTGTTACGAGAGCTTCTTGAGTGCTTCTTAATTTCCTTTGTTTCTATTAAAATTGCTTGGCTGTTGGTGCTAAGATGCCCAGGCCAGGTGTTCCAATTTGGGCTACGCTCTGGCCCTGCTTTCTGCTATGACTTTAGCAGATTGTTTGCTGACCTATCAAGCGATTTCGTGTTCTGCACCCTGGGTGTTGGTTTGGCTTCTGCTTTCTCAGTTTCCGCCTGGAGGCTCTTAAGTTTCCATAATTTTGGCAGTCTTTCTATGTAGTGCTCCACTCAGTGGAGCAGATTTGTTCTCATCCTTGTTTTTCCTGGTGAACTTTCAAAGCTTTCCTGGGGTGTTTGTGGGGAGATTTGGTTTCCCTCTGTCCTAATACAGTGCCTATCTTCTCACATATCCTTATTTTTAGCAATTCATTTATATCACTTAACTTTTAGTACACTGCTTAACTTTCATAGGATTGCAATCTCTACTTTTTATTCTACCCCATATCTCATTTTTGACAATAATTTGTTTGTCAGATTGGAGTTGTTTTTAACTACATACCTTATTCTCAATTTAATTCTTTAAGCTTTTTTTTTTTTTTACTAATTTTGATCTTTGCTCTAACAAGTTGATGAATAGATTTGACACAGACTGTTCAACAATGACTCCTACATAACTAATGAGTCATTTCCTAGATGTTACAATATACTCCCTGTCATTTTTGTAATATTTTAGATGCTTGATATATCTAGTATCTATAGATTCTTTCCTTGGAGAAAGTATTCATGGTGTCTAAGTGTGAGACTTTTGTGTGGTACTCTTTGGCTTCTCTCATTTCTTCTTCTTTGATCCATAAATTCCAATATCATTTTTACTTCTTCACCTATTACTTACTACCTTTGCTTTGGAAATCACAGAGCGTCAAAGGATATGTTGATTTAGTTTGGTGGGCTTTGCTCTTTGTCCTCAATAAGAGATGTTTGAGTACATCTGCCAATCATTTTTTCTTTCTTTTTTTCTTTGTATTTATTATGCCACTTAAAGGCATACCCTCCGGGACCCGGCAAGTGATAATTCTAACATAGGTTGTCTTTGTCAGAGCACATCTGGAATATTCTGGTTCCCACATTTTACAAGGAATATTGATAAACTGGAAGGTGTCCAGAGAGAAGGGCAAGCAGAATAGAGAGAGGTTTGGAATTCATACCATTTGAGATTTGGTTGGAACTGGGATTGCCTTGTCTGGAAAAAGGGATCATCAAAATTCTAAGTAGGAATTCTGGCACTTGGGACACATTCTTTTGATGGTTTATGTATTCATATTGGGAAAAGTTTCCTTGTTTTCAACCCCTTCTTCAGCTTGCTGTGACTTGTTGTGACTAAAAGATGACCCAGCAGAGGGTCAAGGAATAGGGTCACAGACATGTCTATGTCTCTGGGGCATCTTTTTCCCCTTCCAAATCTCATAGAGGTGTAGGCTGGCAGAAAAAAAAGGGAAGGGAAGGGGAAGAGAATGGGCTCCAGGAGTCTGATTATCATATCTTATGAACTAGCTGAGTTTTCTAACAGTTCTTCCACAAAGGTCTAAAAAATGCACTAGACTGAATCACTATTGGGAAATCCAAGTAAAAAATCACAGTTCACTTTTTTGAGCCCTTGTCTGTATGGGGAGACAGAGAAGTGTGAGGACATTGAGGATGGGGTCTGGCCAGAGAAGGCTAAGCTGTGCACAAGGGCAAGAATAGGGTCTACACATACCAAGAAGCCTGATCTTGTGCAGGATGCAGGAACAGATGCCAACTAGCAGCTCTGTCCCTTGCTACACAGTTCCAGGTCACAAATCCAGGGCCAACTGAGGAGGGGATCTGAACCCAGGGATGAGGTGTCTGGGTACTGAGCAAGTATAGAAGCAAGCAGCAGCTGTTTGCCTCTACTGCACAGGAATATAGCAAGGTTGTAACTCCAGCCTAAAGTCTGCAAAGGAATAATAAGGGCAGAAATTCCAGACCAAAAGGGAGCCTGCAATTCAGCCACTCTGAACTTGAAGAGCTTTCCAGATTGACTGATGGGCTAAGTACATGTCTTCTGGAACTCCAACCTGGGGCAAGCCCGATGTTTTATTTCTCAGACCAAATCTGGAGCAGTAACTTGAAGAACTCAGACCAGGAGACCAATAATCAGATTTTACTAAAGATTCTGTAATAGTACAATACTAAAACCCATAGAAAGCAACATAAAGAACAAAGAAGACACCTACTTAACCTAGATATTCTCTCTAGAACTGCACAGAGTCAGCCTAAACACAAAGTCTGAAGTCAGAAAGTAGGTTGTGGAAGAGCGAGAAAATAAAAAAAGAATCCTATTGTAGAGATGGGGATGCTCAAGGCATAAACTCAGATGAGAAACATTCAAAAACATCTACAAGAAAAGTCTCAAAAGAAAAGCACAGCTTGCACTATTTTTCATGACAATTTCTAGAAAAGATGAAGCTAGAATTCTAAATTTCAAACTCTCTTTCATCTGAACTGATTAAAAGAGGGAAGAATGACACACAGCTGGACAGAAAAATACATTTCACTGAATAGGGAAATAGGAGGAAAAGGAAGAATGAAAGGGAGAAATAAGAAGGAAGATAGATTAAGAGTGGGATTAGTTCTAAGAAAGCAAATCTCTAAATAAGAAGGGTGGAATGAAAAGAAGAGTTTAGAACAAAAGACACAAATATGAGAACCTGTCTAGGTGAGGAGCAGGGTAAGAGAACCAGATTATACCAAACCAAAGTCACTTCCTTTTTCTTCTTTATAAAGTGGGAGCAGAAAATAATAAGAAAGAAGGAAAAGTGTAATAACCCTATCAATGAGATAAACTTACCCATAAAATGGAAGAGGAATAGAAGGCAGAATCTAACAATATGCTATTTTCAAGAAACATATTTGAAACATAGATTCACATACTGTTAAAATATGAGACTAGAACAAATTCTACTATGATTCAGCTGAAATTTAAAAAGTGGGGGGAGTTAGCAATATGATCTCAGACAAAGGAAGAACAAAAATAGACTTAGAAATTAGAAACTTTGCTGAAAAGGGCAATTCACAACAAATTAATATCAAGTCTAAACAAGTATGCACCTGTCTGCTAAATATATAAAGGAAAAATTTAATGAATTATAAAGAAAAATAGGCAGTAAAATTAAAATACTGGGTGACTTCACCTCTATGAAAAAAATCCCCCCAAAATAGAGCAGAAAAGCTGAAATATTAAAACATCTTTTATGATGTAATAAAAATTATATTCAATTAGAGGCCACTAAAGAAAGAATAAAAAAAATAATTGGAGACTAAATAAGGAACCAAGAATGAGTGAGTGAAAAAACAAATCATAGAAACAATAACTTCATTAAAGACAACAAATCATAGAAACAATAACTTCATTAAAGATAATGACAATGATGAGACAATATATAAAAAGTTTTTGGATACAGACAAAGCAGTCCTTTGGGGCTATTTTATCTCTTTTAAGACTTTCATAAATAAAAGAGAGAAAGAGTAGATAAGAAAATTAGGTTTGTAACTTAAAAAAACAACAATCATAACCTGGAAAGCAATAATTTATAATCCCATAATTAACAAAAATAGAAATCCTAAAAAAATCTAAGGATTCACAAAAGTGAAAGCAAAAAATTCTCCATTGAATTAATAAAACTAGAAACATTTATTTGAAATTCAACATATATAAAACATTAGATAATTCAGGGTTTTTTTTTTGTTTTTTTAATTTTAAACCCTTAACTTCTGTGTATTGACTTATAGGTGGAAGATTGGTAAGGGTAGGCAATGGGGGTCAAGTGACTTGCCCAGGGTCACAGAGCTGGGAAGTGTCTGAGGCCGGATCTGAACCTAGGACCTCCCGTCTCTAGGCCTGGCTCTCAATCCACTGAGCTACCCAGCTGCCCCCGATAATTCAGTTTTAAAAGGAAGAAATCAAATGAAATCAGTATGAAAAATGAAAAAGATGAATTCATAATCAATGAAAAAGAAATTAAAGAAATTGTTAGAAATTGCTTTGCCCTAGTATAAGCCATTAAAGCAATCTGAATAAATATTTAAATAAGATGTGCAAAGCAATAGAACAAGAAATAGAGGACTTAAATTTCTCAGAAAAAGAAATTGAACAAGCCCCCCCCCCCAAAGTTCCTAATGGATAATGACACAACAACCAAAACCAGATGGATTTATAAATTCTATCAAGTACTGATTACATGGGTCAATGGGGATATGATTGGGGATGTCAACTCTAAGCAATCACCCTAATGCAAATATTACTAATATGGAAATAGGTCTTGTCAATGACACATGTAAAACCCAATGGAATTTCTCGTTGGCTATGGGAGGAGGGTGGGAGAAGGTGGGAGAAGAACACAAATCATGTAACAATGGAAAAATATTCTAAATTAATTAATTAAATAAAAGATTTCAAATTAAAAAAAAAGAATTCAGACAATATCTGTCATTAAACAGATTTTAAGCTTAAAAAAAATTCTTTCATGTACACAAAAAATTCCAATACTACAAAAGTTGTTTGAAAAAATAGGAAAAAAATGTCACACCAAATTCCTTCTAAAATACAAATATAGTCTTGATACCTAAACTTAGTTGTTTTTGTTGGTATTCAGTCATTTCAGTCCTGTCTGACTCTTTGTGACCCCATTTTGAGTTTTCTTGGCAGAGATACTGGTGTGGTTTGCCATTTCCTTATTCAGCTCATTTTTTAGATGGGGAAATGAAGCAGAGTTAAGTGACTTATCCAAGGTCATACAACTAGTTAAGTGTTCAAGGACAGATGTGAATACAAGCCATCTTGACTCTAGGTCCAGCAGTATCTGGTATGCCACCTTGCTGCTTTTAGGTACCTAAACTAAGGAAGAATCAAAACAGTGAAACTGTAGACCAATATTCCTATATTGGTAAGGGGCAGCTAGGTGTTACAGAGACTAGTGCTCTGAGCCTGGAGTCAGGAAGATCTTAGTTCAAATTCAGTCTTAGACATTTACTAACTGTATGATCCTGGAGAGATCACTTAAACATTGGATGCCTCAGTTTCCCCATCTATAAAATGGGGAGAATAATAGCCCACCTCATAGGGGTCTTGTGAAACTCAAATGAATAATATTTATAAAGAGATTCTTACAGTATGTGATATATAATTGACACTTAATAAGTGCCCTTTTCCTTTTCTAGTGTAGATCTATGGAAAAATTTTAAATAAAATACTAGCAAGGAGACTATTATCTACAAAGGAGAATATTAATAAGTAATACATCACAAGGTTTTTACGCTATGACCAGTTTGAATTTATACCAAGAAGGCAGAGCTGGTTCAAACTTGAGAAAATTATAAATATATTGACTATATTAAAACCAAGAATGAAAATCATGTGATTATAAGAATAGATGCAGTTTTTGACAAGATACGCAACCAATTTCTCTTAAAACATTAGAAAACATTGGAGTAAACAGAATTTTCCTTAATAATGATGATTTTAGAACATAATATTGTGATAATTTAAATAATTATCATTAGAATTATTAGAATATCATATCACAATTATGACATTATAACAATAATTCTACCATAATTATTGTAATGATAACAATTATTATAATGTTGACATTATAAAATGAATATATACAAAGAGCATCAGTATCTGTAATGTGGACATTTACAGTACTATGAGATATGAAGCAAGAATGTCTTCCAGCACTATTACTATTTGATAGAGTACCAGAAATGTAAATTATATTGAAAAGACAAGAAAAAGAGAAACAGAGAAATTAAGTTTAGGCAAAGAGAAAACAAAATTATCACTTTTTTGCAGATTATATTATGGTTTACTTAGAGAACTTCAATGAACAATTTTAGCATAATTGATATAAAATAAACCCACATAAGTCATCAATATTTATATATTTAAGCCCAAATAGTAAAACAATGGCAACAATAACCAAATTAATTTGCTGGTTAAGTCTCATACCAAACTACTAAGAAACTACTTTATAGAATTGAAAAAAATAATAAAATTATCTGAAGGAATGTAACACCAAGAATCTTCAGAGAAATAATGAACAAAAAAGTAGGAAAGAAGATCTCATAGTACCAGATCTCAAATCATATTAGAAAGCAGCAATTGTGAAAAATGGAGAGGTTGATCAATGGAAAAGATTAGATATTGTGGAGATTAAAATTAATATGCAAAATACTAAATATTATATTTATAAATATTTTTAAAATAATAAACTAACAAAAGAGGCTAACTAAAAGGTACTAACCAGCTCACTCCCAGGAACCAAAGAGAAAGAGGGAAGAGTTACAGCCAACTATAAAACAATAACATGACCACGCAAACATGGAGGTACAGGAGAGATTAAAGGGAATTTTGGGAAAAACTAAGGGACTTATGGGGGATGAAGTCCCAGGTTCAAAATTTCCATTTATATATTATACAACATATAGATGTAAATGTGTATAGGAGCCTGGAGTTTTATAAAGCATAAATTCAAGCTATGAAGACTTACTATTCAACAAAAAACGTTGGGAAAATTGTAAAGCAAACTGGCAGAAATTAGGTTTGTACTAGCATCTCATACCCTATACCAAGATAAGCTCTAAATGCATATATAACTTGGACACAAAGGTTGACATCATAAATAAGAAGAGCAAGGAAGAAATTACTTAGATCTATGGATAGGAGAAGAGTTCATGACCAAGCAAGGGAATCACAGAAGTTAATATGGATGATTTTGATTACATAAAATTTAAAAGTTTGTCTACACTGGCCAATATGGCAGCAAAGGAAAGTAATAAATGTTGGAGATGTGGCAAAATTGGGACACTAATACACTGCTGATAGAGTTGTGAATTGATCTGACCATTCTGGAGGGCAATTTGGAACTATGCTCAAAGGGCTATAAAAGACTTCCTGCCCTTTGATCCAGCCATACCACTACTGGGTTTGTACCCCAAAGAGATCATAGGGGAAAAGACTTGTACAAAAATATTTATAGCCGCGCTATTTGTGGTGGCAAAAAATTTGGAAAACGAGAGTATGTCCATCGATTAGGGAATGGCTGAATAAATTGTGGTATCTGCTGGTGATGGAATACTATTGTGCTGAAAGGAATAATTAACTGGAGGAATTCCATGTAAACTGGAATGAACTCCGGGAATTGACGCAGAGTGAAAGGAACAGATCCAGGAGAACATTGTACACAGAGACTGATACTGATACTGTGGCACAATCGAATATAATGGACTTCTCTACTAGCAGCAATGCAAGGATCCAGAAAAATTCTGAGAAACTTATAAGAAAGAACGCTATCCACATCCAGATTAAGAACTGTGGAAACTGAAATGCATTAGAAAAATATATGATCAATCATGTAGTGTGGTAGGAATATAATTAGGGTTTTGATGTTAAAAGATCACTCTATGCAAATATGAATAACATGGAAATAGGTTTTGAACAATGATAAATGTATAAATCAGTGGAATTGCTTGTTGGCTTCAGGAGGGGGAAGGAAAAAGGGGAGAGAGGATCATGAATCATGTAACCATGGAAAAATATTCTAAATAAAAAAGGGGAAAAAAGATTTTAAAAAAGTTTGTCTACAAACAAAACTAATGTGGCTTAAATTAGAAGAGAAACAGGATTTGGGGGGGAAATCTCTTCTTTGACAAAGTGATCATTCTAAGATATGTAAGGAACTAAGTCATATTTATAAGAATAAGAGGTATACCACAAAATATAAATGATAAGAACATGATAAATCAGAAATGGTTTCTCAAAATAGCAAAAGGATATGAGTAGATAGTTTTCAGAGGAAGAAATCCAAGTTATCTATTGTCATGTGAAAAACTGCTCTAAATCACTAAAAAAATCCAAATTATAACAACTCCAAGGTTGTTTTATATATATATATATATATATATATATATATATATATATATGCAAAACTAGCAGAAAAAGGAAAATAACAAATGGTAGAGAGGCTGTGGGAAAACAAGTATTCTACTGCATTTTTTTTAAATTTTAAACCCTTAACTTCTATGTATTGACTTATAGGTGGAAGAGTGGTAAGGGTAGGCAATGGGGGTCAAGTGACTTCCCCAGGGTCACACAGCTGGGAAGTGTCTGAGGCCGGATTTGAACCTAGGACCTCCCGTCTCTAGGCCTGGCTCTCAATTTCTAATGCATTTTTGATAGAGTTATGAACTGGTCCAGTCATTATGAAAAACAATTAGGAACCATGCCCCCAAACATTATTTAATTGTGTTGACTTTTTGACAGAGCTACACCATAACCAAGTCAGTACTATAAAGAACTCAAATAAAAAGGAAAAAGATTCGTATGTACAAATCTATTTGGAAAAGCTTTTTTTTTTTTGTGAAGAATATTTGGAATAGGGGTCATAGACTGGAAAGTGCTAAACAATTTATGGAAATAATGAAGGAAACAGTTTCAAAAAGACCTGGGAAGGCTTTTATGGACTGATGCAGAGAGAAATTAGCAGAACCAGGAGAAAAATTCGTACAATAACAATATCATAAAGGTAAAAATTTTGAGAGGAACTCTGATCAATGCAATAACTGATTCCAGAAGACATATTGAAACCTGCTACTTACCACCTCACAGAGAGGTGAGGGACTCAGAATACAGACTGAGACACACATTTTTTGGATATTGCCAATGTGAGAATTTGTTTTGCTTTACTATTAATGCTTTTTAAGAGGATATCCCCCTTCTTATTCTCTGTAGAGGGTGGTTAGGTAGGAGGGGTAGAGGGTAAAATTTTGTTGATTAAAAAAAATTAATTAAAGAAACAAAGGGAAGCCCAAGGTTTTTTTTTAATATATAGATTATATTTTATAAAATTA
>NC_058135.1:41723684-41764192 GCF_016433145.1 Gracilinanus agilis | reverse complement strand
CTTTCTTTCTTTCTTTCTTTCTTTCTTCCTTTCTTTCTTTCTTTCTTTCTTTCTTCCTTTCTTTCTTTCTTTCTTTCCTTCTTTCTTTCTTCTCTTACCTTCTGTCTTAGAATCCATATGGATTTTAAGACAGAAAGGTAACAGTAGGACAGTTAGGGTTAAATGACTTATTGAGGGTCATATACCTAGAAAGTAACTGAGGTCACATTTGAACCCAAGTCCTCCCGACTCCAGCCCTGGTACTCTATCCATTGTGTTACCTAGCTGCCCACCCCCAACTATTCCTACTGAGAAAAATGAATCAAATGCTGGAGATATGATTACATTTCAGAGACTACCTAACTCTATTTCACAACACAGTTTTTCTTCAATCTTCCTTTCTTGCTACTTGTTGGTCAGGTTTTTCCACATTTGCCCCTTCTAGATAATGTTTTGCTTTTTTTTTTTTTTTAAGTGCTTTATGGCTACAAATTTCTGATGCCACCCACCTACCTCTTTAGTCTGGATTCATATTCTATCTTCTGTTTATTTATCTCCTGTTTTAGGCTGGAAACAAGACTGTGCAGGGCACTAGGGTTGCTTGGGTTCATCCCCAGAAAGGTTTCGGTGTGGTCACTGTAAAGTCTTCCATTCCTTTTCTCCCTGTTGTCTTTGTCATCTCCAGGATGGGAGGGTTCCTCGTGGGATGCTCTTTCTAGCACAGGATCTTCAAGATTTGCACCAGAGAAGTCGAGATCTGGACAGGTGGTAGTGGATGAATGACAGGAGCTGGAATTTTCAGAAAGTGACACTTCACAGAAGGAGGAAGACCAGGCAGCGCTGTCCATGCTCTGTTTGTCCTCCGAGTTGGTCTGAGAGAACTGTTGATGGACATTGTCATAGGTAGAGAGCCTGTTCGGTTGGTCCATGTCTCCTCCTGGATCTTTCTGTTTGGTATCTCTCAGCGTCACGTAGCCACTGGACAGCCAGCCTAAGCCCCGACTGTTCATCGGGTTTCCCAGAGTGTCTGTGCTCAAAATGCCCATGCGCACACCTCCATTCTGCACGCTGTATGTCCCCATTCTAGTACCTGCCCCTTTTAGGGAAGTTCTCCTGGTCTGCAGGCTCCCAGTGGAAGCGTACGGAATTTTCTCATTATTTTCTGCATTACTGTTGCTAAAGGAGCCATTGGTGACTATGCCGCTCCCTTTATTAAAGGCAGGATTTTTTTTCACCGTGAGAGCAGGGCTCCTGGAGACGTCAGATTTGTGTACATTATTTGGTGGGCTGTTGGTCTTGGTCCCCGCTAGAGTTATGGGGGACTCATTGTCCGTGCTAATTCTCTGAGGAGAATTATCCCAAGAGCACCTTCCGCTAGTGTCCTTAGTGTTCTTGTTCTTTTGGTTCTGTAGCTGGTCAGTCATCGATTTCTTCTGAATTTCATTGTTGTTGCCTAAAACCTCTGGTTGCTTGGTCTGAAGCTCTATCCCTTTGGGGAATAGTTGCTTGTGTTTGCCGATCATCACTGACATCAACTGTTGGACCGCAGAGGTTCCTGGGAGAAAATGGCAAATGAGCTCATGTGAGTAAAATAATTAAGAATGAATAATGGACCTTTCCTATGTTGAGTACCATTTACTCACTGCCAAGTTGTACAGAAAAGGAGAAAACCGTCATCCAGGCAGATTTGGGAAGCATTTGATATTTGTATTAGTCACCATCTCAACATTCCAAGGCTGAGACCAAGTAGGTGACTATCTGAACTGGAGAATGGCTAACCAAAGGGGAGTGCACCAACGTCATGGAATATTACCGTGACTTAAGAAATTTAGAAAACATGGAAAAATGTAATTCCCTGATGCCATGTGAAATAAACAGAGCCAAGAATGATATACACAAGGACAAGAGCAATGGAACTAGAAAGAATAACCACAAAACGGTTGGAAATGGATATTGCTAAATTAGAAAGAAAAGGTTTGGTTTTATTTATAAAGAAATAGGAAAAAATACCACCCCTTTCCCCCCAATCTTGTGCATAGGTGCAGAACACTAGATTTAAAGTCAGGTTTCCACCCACCCTTCCCCAAACTGATTAGTTTTGACAAACTTTTTTCTTTTTTTCCTTTAAAATAAAATGTTCCCAGGTATGGCTCTCTGGGAGGTATGTCAGGGAAGGATACAAGTGGAAACCCAGGCTTCTTTGGAATAAAGAGTTCTGATATTTGTGAAAGAAGATCTATTTCCACATTTTTCAAAAACTGCCTACTAAGGATTGATTCCAAGGCAGAAGAATGGTGACTTGACCACAGCCAAATAGCTAGGAAGTGGATGAGGTCAAATTAGAACCTAGGACCCATCTCTAGGCCTGGATCTCAATCCATTGAACCACCTAGCTGCCCCCAATTATTTCCAACATAATAAGATTATCACATTAGGAAACAATGAAAACAAATAGGCTAAATGCTGATTTTGCTTCTGTGTAGGAATTTGCTTAGAGAATGGCATTCTTTATAGACTTGAATTTTATTTTACTTTTTAATTTAAATTTTGAATATTTTCCCATAGTTACATATTTCATGTTCTTTCCCTCTCCCTCAGACCCCCTCCCCCCAAGCCCCGTTAGCCGATGCACAATTCCACTGGGTTTTACAATCATTGATTAAGACCTAATTCCATATTATTGATAGTTGGACTAGAGTTATTGTTTAGTGAATATAGACTTGAATTTTAAAATAGATTGTTTTGGGTATTTTATTTTAAATTGGTATTGATGCAATGCATAGGTAATATGAGATGTTCCCATAAACATTATTTTTTAAGTATTATTTAGAATAATTTTCCATTGTTATATGATTCATGATTTTTCCCACCCCTCTGCCCTCTCCCCTCCCAGAGCTGACAAACAGTTCCACTGGGTTATACCTGTATCATTTTTGAAATCTATTTCCATGTTATTCATATTTGCAGTAGAGTGATCTTTTAACATCGAAACCCTAATAATAATTTCCCCATCAAACCATGTGTTTTTCTTCTGCATTTCTGTTTCCACAATTCTTTCTCTGGATGTGGACACCTTCCTTTCTCATAAGTTCCTCTGGATAGTCCTGGATCATTGAATTGCTGCTAGTAAAAAAGTCTATCTCTGTATAATATTCTCCTGATTCTGTTACTTTCACTCTGCATCAATTCCTGAAGGTCTTTCCAGTTCACATGGAATTCCTCCAGTTCATTTTTCCCTATTATTTCTTTGGGGTACAAACCCAGCAGTGGTATAGCTGGATCAAAGGGCAGGCATTCTTTTAAAATCCTTTGGGCATAATTCTAAATTGCCCTCCAGAATGCTTGGACCAATTCACAATTCCACCAGCAATGTATTAGTGTCCCGATTTTGCCACATCCCCTCCAATATTTATTATTTTCCTTTACTGTCATATTGGCCAATCTCCTAGGTGTGAGGTGGTACCTCAGAGTTGTTTTGATTTGCATTTCTCTAATCAGGAGGGATTTAGGATACTTTTTCATGTGCTTATTGATAGTTTTGATTTCTTCATGTGAGAACAAACTGCTTATTTATGTCCCTTGACCATTTGTCTTTTGGGGAATGAGTTGATTTTTTGTAAATTTGACCGAGTTCCTTATATATTTGGGAAATTAAACCTTTGTTGCTTTTCTTCTAATTTTGGTTGCATTGCTTTTGTTCGCACAAAACCTCTTTAATTTGATACAGTCAAAATCATTCATTTTATATTTTGTAATGTTCTCTATCTCTTGCTTGTTCTTAAATTCCTTCCTTTCCCACAGATCTGACAGGTATACTATTCTATGTTCACCTAATTTATTTATGATTTCATTTTTTATATTTTAAGTCCTTTACCCATTTCAAATTTATCTTGAACTAGGATATGAGATGTTGATCTAAACCTAATTTTTCCCATATTGTTTTCCAATTTACCAGCAGTTTTTCTCAAATAGTGAGTTCTTGTCCCAAAAAGCTGGGATTTGGGGGGCAGCTGGGTGGCTCAGTGGATTGAGACACAGGCCTAGAGACGGGAAGTCCTAGGTCCAAATCTGGCCTCAGACACTTCCCAGCCGTGTGACCCTGGGCAAGTCATTGACCCCCACTGCCTAGCCCTTACCACTCTTCTGCCTTGGAACCAATACACAGTATTGATTCTAAGATGGAAGGTAAAGGTTTAAAAAAAAAAAAAAAAAAAGAATGTGCCTTCCAAAAGCTGGGATTTGGGGGTTTATCGAACTCTAGCTTGCTGAGGTCATTTACCCCATGTCTATTCCACTTGATCCTCCTTTCTGTCTCTTAGCCAGTACCATACCGTTTTGATGACCGCTGCTTTATAGTATAGTTTAATATCTGGTACTGCTAGGCCCCCTTCCTTCACATTTTTTTTTCATTATTTCCCTTGATATTCTTGATCTTTTGTTCTTCCAGATGAACTCTGTTATATTTTTTCTAGTTTTATAAAAAAGTTTCTTTGTAGTTTGATAGGTATAGCACTGAATAAGTAGATTAATTTAGATAGGACTGTCATTTTTTATTATATTAGCTCATCCTACCCAGGAGCAATTAATGTTTTTCCAGTTATTTAGATTTAGTTTTAATTGTTTGGAAAGTGTTTTGTAGTTGTGTTCATATAATTCCTGTGTTTGTCTTGGCAGATAGATTCCTAAATATTTTATATTGTTTGGAGCGATTTTAAATGGAATTTCTCTTTCTAACTCCTGCTGCTGAGTTTTGTTGGAAATATACAGAAATGTTGATGATTTATGTGGGTTTATCTTGTACCCTGCAACTTTGCTAAAGCTCTTATTTTCACTAGCCTTTTAGTTGATTTTCTAGGATTCTTTAAGTAGACCATCATATTATCTGCAAAGAGTGATAGTTTAGTCTCTTCATTGCTTACTTTAATCCTTCCAGTTTCGTTTTCTTCTCTAATTGCCACCATTAGCATTTCTAGTACAATATTAAATAATAGAGATGATAACAGTCATCCTTGCTTCACTCCTGATCTTATTGGGAAGTCTACTAACTTATCCCCATTGCAAATGATACTTGCTGATGGTTTTAAGTATATACTGTTTATTATTTTTAGGAAAGGCCCATCTATTCTGATACTTTCTAGTGTTTTCAATAGAAATGGGTGCTGTATTTTGTCAAAGGTTTTTTCTGCATATATTTAGATAACCTTGTGATTTCTGTTGATTATTGATATGGTCAGTTATGTGGATGGTTTTCCTAATATCTAAACTATCCTTGCATTTTTTGGTATAAATCCCACCTGGTCATAGTGAATAATCCTTGTGATAATTTGCTGTAGTCTTTTTGCTAGTATTTTATTTAAGAATTTTGTATCTAAAATGAATTGGTAAGACTCCTTCTTTGCTTATCTCATATATTTTAAATAGTGTTAAATATACAAAAGAGGTCCCCATGTTTATATCCTGCAATTCCATATGCCATGCAGAAAGGGTTTTGGTGAAGATTATGGCAGACAAAGAATCAAGGCTTTTGAAAGTAAGGAAAAGTTTGTATGTGTGTGACAAGACCATTTGGTGATAGTGAAGAATTGGGAAAACAGATGTCCATCAATTGGAGAATGGCCACAATAAAATAAAATTATAGTACATGAATATAATGGGATATTTTCAAGTGGTAAACAAAACAAAACAAGACAAAACAGACCAGTTACATGGTCTGAAGTAGAGTTTATCAACTGGCCTGGATTATTTCAGAGAGATTTGGAGGCTGCAGAGATGCCATCTCGACCAGTTTGGTGTCTTGAATTGAGCTATTTAAGTCAGTTTTGAGAGTCTTATCTGGCCATTTCAAGAAGGTTTAAGATGGTGATGGCAAACCTATGACACGCGTGTCAGCACTGACATAGAGCCTTTTTCCATGACATGCGGCTGCATACAGAGAAGGATGGGGCCGCATGACGAGGATGAAACATTTGCTGTAGTGTAGTGTGGTCACTCTGTGCACAATAGATGACAAATCTACCTATGTTAATTTACCTATTTTGGTTTATTAAATACAGCTATATATTACAATTATACATTTTTGTTATTTAAACTTATAAATATCACAAAATTATGTGTTTTTTTCTCAAAGTGACACACTACCCGAGTTATGCTCGGTTTTTTGGCGAATTTTGACACACTAAGCTCAAAAGGTTGCCGATCACTGATTTAAGGGCTTGGGCTGATCTACCATGGGTGAACTTAAGGCCTTACCCAGGGAACTTTAGGAAGCTTTGGGGGCTAGTTCTGACCTTGTAGGGTAATCCAAGCTCAGAGTTAGCTTGAGCAGACCTCAGTGGAGGCCATCTCTGACAGACTCAACAGGCTATGCTGGGCTAACTCAGGGAGTCACAAATTGCAATAAATACTAAAAGTCTTTGCTGAAAGGACTCTCTAAAGATAGTCCAACCTGGGTTATCCCTGAAACAAAGGACAGGAGGGAGCCTAGCTAGAGTGTTCCAGTCGGCTTTTCTATTAGAGAAGAAACAGAAGCCATCTCCAATTACTGAGACACAGATTGAGTTCTGCCTCCGAGAATGGGGTATCCCAGACCAGGACATAGTAGGTAAAATGAGACTGATTTAGAAAAAGGAGAAGAAAGATGAGGCTGGGTCTTGCCAGGAAGATATCCATTATTAAAAGCTTCAAAGTTTGACCAAGAAAAGCCAGATTGAAAAGACTATAGCAGTGATTCCCAAAGAGGGCACCACCGCCCCCTGGTGGGTGCCACAGAGATCCAGGGTGGCAGTGATGGCCACAGGTACATTTATCTTTCCTATCATTGCTATTAAAATTTTTTTAAATTAATTTCCAGGGGGCTAAGTAATATTTTTTCTGGAAAGGGGAAGGTAGGCCAAAAAAGTTTGGGAACCACTGATCTATATCATGAGTATCTCCAAGATACAGAGACAAGTCAATGATTTATAGAACAAAGTAGCTTCAACAACAGGGTCATGGTGCCATGATTGGAGAGCTCACCATTAATATTCCATCATGAATATATCATGAAGAATATGGGAGAGGATTAAACATAAAATTTGAAATCTTTATTAGTCAATTAATCAGTATGCATTTACTAAGCAGCTACTATGTGGAAGGCAAAAAAAAAATTAAAAATTAAAAAAAATTTGGTAAACTCCAGTGCTTTCTAATCACTACCAAAATCAAATATAAAATCCTCTATTTGAAATTTAAAGACCTTCACAATCAGGCTCCTCACTCATACCTTTCTAGTCGTCTTAGAGCTTGCTCTTAACCATGTACTGTGTGATCCAAGGACTTTGGTCTCCTTGCTGGTCCTCCCAACTCCAAGTAGTTTCATTGATTGGTTGTCCCCCATGCATGAGATTCTGTCTCTCTCCTCACTTCTACCTCTTAAGCTTCCCTGACTTCCTTCAAAAACTCTAAAATCCTTATTTCTGTGAGTTTTTTCTGATTCCTTTTAAATGTTAGTCTCTTCTCTCTATTGATTATCTCCAATTTATCCTTCATATATCCTATTTGTTCATAGTTATTTTTGTTATCTCCCCTATTAGACTGTGAGCTCCTTGAAAGGAGGATGGTTTTTTTATTTTAATTTTTTGCCATTCTTTGAAGCCCCAATACTTAGTATAGTACATAGAAGATACTTAGTAAAGGCATATTGATAAATTAACTAATAAAGATCCCAAGTACAATACTTCATCATATTCTAAAATATGTTATTTGGGTTTTGTTAAGTTCAAAATTTTTTGAAATGTTAAAAAAATAAAAAACGTGGCAGGCTCCTGTTCCATGGCTCCATTTAAAATCTCTGTTACTAGAGTGGAAATACACCAAAAAACCTTCTTCTTTCTTTAAAGAAATATTAAGAAATAATAATTTTCTAACCTAAAACACTTTTAATACTTTTCCGTTTAGGGAAATGGGAACAGCAAAAGCTAAGGTCTTCCTTTGAAATGAAGTAAGGGTGATGGACAACTCTTATGTATACAATATCATTGCTTTTCTACCCATTTGAAGTGATCAACTCATAACCCACCTAAGACAGTGTCCTCTTTTGCACTCAAAGTTAAAATAAGTATCATGGGAAAGTACTCTTTTCCATCCTTAAAGGGTGTTTTCCAAGAAGGAACTGAGTAGCTAAGGAAATATTAACAACAAAATGTACTTTGACACATGACATTTTCCTTGTTTAAGATTTTTATCAATATAACCTAAAACTTTCTAGAGGCAGAGAATCATGTTTGAGGGTATGGAGGACTAAGGCAATTTGGATCTCTCCCTCTCTCTCTCTCAGTTGGAAATGACTTGAATATTAATTTTAATATGTATTAATTATTTTAATATTATTTCTAGAAGGCCTATGCTTAAATCAGAGTAAATTATTGTATTGATTTTTTTCCTTTAGTACTATCTAGGTAAAAATTCCCTTCCCTGGCCTCTTTTCCCTTATATTTGTTGTATTCCCAGCAAAACCTTTGAGATCAGGGTCAGCTAAAATACTACATTTTATTATTTGTATGCCCAGTACCTAATATCAGCCTCTGAAAATCATTAGCATTTAGTAAATGTTTGTTGAATAATTCATTAGCTTGTACTACTCTAATTAGGCCATATCTGGAATTCTATATTCAGATTATCGTCTTATAAAAGGAAGAAGGACAAGCTAGATCATATTGAGAGGAAGGCAAATAAATGGGAAGAGTGGAGACCATGCCGTAGGAAAATCAGTTGAAGAAACTGGGAATGTTTAGTATGAATAAGAGAGGGCCTACCAGGAAACAGTACACCGTTTTAAAAAGTAAGTAGGTTTAGACTTATTCTGATTGGAATAATGAATGGAATTTGGAGAGATTCAATGTGAGGAAAGATCACAAGCTTCCCAACAATTGGAGACAACCAAAATAGAATGGGCTACCTTGGAAGATAGCAATTTATCATCCCTGGAACCCTTCAAGTGAAGGCAAAATCTTTTGAAAAGCTAAGGAGTTTCTCTTAGGGTGTAGAAATGGATAGAGAGATGGACGTGGGATCAGGAAAATCTGTCAAAATCAGCCTCAGACACTTACTAGCTGTGTGACCTTGGGCAAGTTACTTTACTGCCATTCCATTTCCTCTTCTGTAAAAGTAATAATAATATATAATATTATAATAATATATAATATTATAATAATAATAATAATAATAATAGCTCCTACTACCAGGAATAAAGATCAAGTGAAATATTGATAAAGAATTTTCAAACCTACAGCACCATATAAATGTTACCTATTATTCTCATTATTCAATTAAGATATCTTCTGGTATCCTGTCCAACTCCAAGAGTGTAGATCTTTGTAAAATATGGTATACCAAATTTCCCAACTGCTTAACTCCCAAAGAGAATTTTTTTTCAATGAAGCAAACAGTCAATAAATGGAATAACTTTTGATTCACCCACAGCTGAAAATCACATAGGACCAAACCCATCCAGAATATTGAGAAAAAGTTTGGCAAAAGCTTTAGAAATAGGTGGGATTCTCTCTTACTCACCCTCCATAACGGTTCTAGAATCTTCTACTCGGGGACGCAGGATACTAGAACCAAAGGCAGTGGCCAAGTTCTGTATACTCGTTTTGTTAGCACTGGAGTAGCACTGGACTTCATCCAAGAAGCTGTTTGAGGTCACAAAATAAGCAGGATACAGAGGGATTAATGTTGTCAGAGGAAGATCATGGGATCATGAGCCAAATGCCCTCTGGCTCGTTTCTATTTCCACGTTATCCATGGACAAAGCACTAGGGGAAGTACAGTATTAGGTGATGTCTGAGTTAACAGAATTTTTGGAGAAATAAATTAAACAGAGAAAATGTGCCTGACTATTACTGGATTAGCTTAATGAGGTCATATTCTATTTATCCCAACCTGCCTAGTCAACTGGGCCTGAGAGTGTGGCACACAGTCAGGAGGACAAAGGCTTAATTTAGTCGAACTTCTGACACATCTTGACCTTGGGAAAATCACAATTTCTGGATATTCCAGGAAACTCTTTAAGGCCAGAAGCTACAGAAGGCAGCTATAGGGGGCTCAGTAGATTGAGAGCCAGGACTAGAGATGGGAGGCTCTGGGTTTAAATTTAGCCTCAGACATTTCCTACAGGTGTGATCCTAGGCAAGTCACTTGACCTCATTTGTCTAGTCTTTACAACTCTTCTGCCTTGGAACCAATACTTGAATGGATTCTAAAAAAGAAGGTAAGTGTTTTTTTTTATTTGTTTTTTGTTTTTTAAAAGCAGAGGTTAAAGTCAGCTTAAATCTATTTAACAACAGCAACAAAAAAGGCAAAACTAGATTCCTCTGCTGGGAAGACAAAGAATCTTTGCTTCAACTTATTTACAAAATTTATAGCAGTGATTGCATACTGTATAGATGTTTCCATTCATCTGATATTTTACAATGAAAGATATATAGTTAAATGCTACATTTACAATGAATATAAAGATCTTAGGATGCTGTTGTTCATGGAATTTCCTATCCTAAATTCTAGACACAATCTACGTACTTAAACCCTGCTCAAGCCATACTTTCAGCATATTTTTGTTTGCAGTGCAACTACCCAAGTAACATTCTTGTGAAAAATCAATTTAAAAAACCTCAAGTTAAAAAAACAACAACAACACAACTAAGTGGTAGTTTTCAAAATGTGCCAAGAAAGTATTATTTAAGAAAATACTGCAGTGAAGTGTTATTTTACTTCCCTTGGTGGAGAGGGGGGAAGGATTGAACCCCAAAGGAGATCTAACCTCTGGCACTAACAGCATTAGGGGGTGAGTTTCACTGGTCTGGGACATACTTGTCAAACCAAAAAGCAGATTTCCTGTGGTGAGCTCAGGAAGGATAGAGACTTCCCATCAAGCAGAGACACAAGTCTGTTGGATTTTGATTTTTAATAGAACAGGGACCAGGAAAGCAGGACCTAATGATCCCTCTGCCCTTTGGGGTTTAAGTAAGCAGGAGATATCAGAAAACTGGCTAATGGTGGCCAGCTACTCACGGTATCATTGCTCTTTTGATTCTTTGATGTCTGTCCTTCCTTTCAGAAACAAAATTCAGATTGTTGACCTACTAAGAATAGGCGTGGGTTTAGATTTAGACCATTTAGGTTGGTTTTACCCTACTGAGAATGGGTTGCTGCCATTACAAGAGGAATCTGAGGTTGGCACCTAGATGGTGTAAATGGCTGGTTGAGGAGCTAATGGGGCAGAGCTACCAGCTGTGGGATTAGGACTGACCATTTCTGAGAGGGAACCTTCCTTAGGAGTGAGCCTGCTCTGGCCCTTGGGGGACCAAAGTCAGCTGTGGCCTGAGCCTAGAGGGCTAGAAGGTCATCCCTCACTGAGCAGAGATGTGTTCCTCATGCTAAATAATTTAGCGCTAAATTATTTCCGATCCTTGATCTAATTGTTCTATAACTTTCCATTTGCCCTCGTAGAGTGTAGGGGCAGCAAGGTGGCACGGTGGATTGAGTGCCAGGCCTGGAATCAGGAAGACTGTTCAAATGTGACCTCAGACGCTTACTAGCTATACACTCCTAGGAAAGTCATTTAACCCCAATTGCCTCAGTTTTCCTCATCTGCAAAATATGTTGGAGGAAGAAATGGTGAGCCATTTCCAGTATATTTGCCAAGAAAATTCCAAAGGGTCAGACATGACTGAAAAACAATTGAACATCAACAACTGAGTATTCTTAATTGTGACATGTACAGTGTATGTTCCAAATTATAGATTTATAATGACAACAGAAAGGGGTATTCCTCATCATGAAATCTTTTTTTACAACTAGAGATGAATTACTGAATTTTTTTTCCTATCAATGTATCTTGCAATAATAGTGAAGCTGCATTTAATCATCCCAATAAATGCAGGAATAGGTACAGGAATACAAAATAAAAGAAGTATGGAACTGGAAGGGACCTCAGAGAACATCTAGTTCAATCTCCTTGTTTTACAGATGAGACACTGAAAGATTCTCAGAGGTTAAGTGACTTTCTTAAGCTCACACCATATATTAGTGATAGGGCTAACAAAGTAAATTTATGACCAACAATATTTATGACCATTTTTTGGTTCCACTTTTATTCAGCAACACAGACAGAGATAAATGTTCCAGTGACCTGGCGAGGGTGAGAGATGTCAGTCTGCCCTGCCTCTCTCAATGAAGACTTTTTATTTTCGGGTTCCCACTGGGTTGTCTCCCACGTCTAAGTAAAGCATGATACATTCACAGGCAGAGCTCATTGCCTCTCCCTCAAGTATTACCATTTAAAAAAAAGTTTTTACCTGCATAAGTATTTGAGGAAATTGTAATTAACCACTGGCAAATTTTTCACCTGCTTCACCAGTTCCTTAACTCCCTGTGTAAGAAAGAAAAAAAAGGGAATAAATGATCTATTTTCCAGGAAAAAAAAATACCTATGTTAAAATATATAGGGAATAAGTGTATTATATTTCTTATTCCATTTCCAGAAGGCTCTATTTTGAAAAAAATTGGGTATTGCCTTTGACATTATTGTAGATCTGGAAGAACCTACGAAACACTGGTTTCAGACCAGTTCAGAAGAAATAAAGGCAAACTGAGGTAAGACTCCATGTGGGGGTGAGGGGCACGGGAAGAAGCTTTGATGAAATGAGTGTTATCTACAACCTGCGGGAAACCAGTACAGCGAATCGAGTGACGAGCAAGCATCATCTGTGAGCTCCAGGAAAGGCAACCTTGGCCTCTCGTCTTCTCAGAGGCTGCCACATACAATGAGAGAAGCTGCTGTATGTTAGGCTGGATCCTACACAGTTGGTTTGGGGTTGTTTTTTGTTTTTTGGGGTTTTTTTGCAGGGAAAGGAAGGGAAGAAGGAGCTCTAGGGAAGCTAGAGAGATACTTCACATCAGCTTGATACTGGTGGTGTTTTCTGTATTGTGTGTATGAGACTTTGCCCTTTTGAGACTGCAGCAAACTTATAGATAGAACAGAGATAATAAGATAGAACAGATAATATATGTATATACATATTTATATATCAATATATTATATATCAAAATATATAATCTAAAAATAAATCTATAACGATAAATACATATATAATGATGGATAAATAATATATTTATATAATATAATAAGATAAATAAGATAATCAGATAGAACTGAAATAATAAGATAGAAGGGTCTGGCCATTTTAGGAGTAACTAAATCATTCTACATCTAGTAAGAGATCTGAAGGTTTGATTAACTCACTTATATTTAAAAAGTCTAGTGAAGAAGATCAGAGCAGAAACTGCCTCCTTATGTTTTTTTCTTTACCTGAGAAGCCTAGGTCTTTAAACAAAAAATCAAACACTGGGGAGCCCTGAACACCAGAGATATTTGGCAATTGTTGGACAAGTGGCTCCTGTCTGTTTCATGGCTTGGTCTGCAGAGAGGAAGATTTAGGAAATGAACTGGATGATCACCATGTTAGACAGGGACCAATTCTGATCTAGGAAGAGTTCTCAAAAGAAGAGGCTGTAAATTGAAAAAGTTTTGTACAAATAAAATTAATGTTCCCAAGATTAGAAGGAAAGCAAAAAGGTGGAAAAAAATTTTATAGACAGTTTCTCAGGGAGAGGTCTCATATCTAGAATAGAGAACTTTGTCTAACATATAAGAATATGAGTCATTCCCCAATTGATAAATGGTCAAAAGATATGAACAGACAGTTTTTGGATGAAAAAATCAATGTTACATATAACTATATGAAAAAATGCTCTAATTCATTATTGATTAGAAAAATACAAACCAAAATAACTCTGAGATATTATATCACATCTATCGGACTGGCTAAAATGACAAAAGGACAAAATGATAAATGTTGGAGGGGATGTAGAAAAATAAGACATTAATACATTGTGGAACTGTGAACTGATCCAACCATTTTGAAGAGCAATCTAGAATTATACTCAAAAGAGTTATAAAACTGTGAATCCCTTCTGATCCAGTGATACCTCTATTAGGCTTATTTCCTAAGGTGATCAAGGGAAAAGGAAAACAAATTATATGTTCAAAATATTTATAGCAGTTCTCTTTGTGGTGGCAAAGAACTGGAAAATGAAGGGATGTCCATCAATTAGAGATTGGCTGAACAAGTTGTGGCATAAAATTGTAATGTGATACTACTGTGCCATGAGAAATGACAAATTAGATGATCACCAAAAAAAAAAAAAAAAAAAAAACCAGGAAAGGCTTATATGAAGCAATGCAAAGTGAAGTAGGCAGAATCAGGAGAAAGCCAGACACAGTAACGGTAATAATGTATGATTAACTGTGAATGACTTAACTATTTTCAACGAGGCAAGAATCCAGGATATCTCCAAGAGACTCATGATGAAAAAGGACATCTACCGCCTTAGAAGGAACAGAGGGAATACAGATGTATGCTTCAGCATGCCATTCTTCACTTTATTTCCTCCATGAATTTTCCTTTAGTGTAAGCAATTACGTCTTGTTTCACAACATGACAAAAGGGAAATCTGTATTATATGATAATATTTGTACAACCTGTATAACATTTCTGGATGACAAATATGATTTTATGGGGCTGGAATGATTGAAAGTTATGCTGACTCCAATTACCCATTCTTACCAGTCCTGTTTATAAATCAGAGTTGGGGGAGGTATCACACAGTCTGCACTATTTTGTATTTCTTTTGTATTTGTATTTTGTATTTCTTTGTATTTTGTATATTCTAATATATAAAATATATATTTTGTATATACTTACTATACATCAAGTAATAAGTCATCTCTTCTATTTGTTAGATCTTGCCTACCTCAAACTGGGGAAGTGCTAAGATGAAATGGTCCATCCTCTTTTCCTGACATGGACCTATCTGAATTGTCTATCTCATTATGAAAGTCAACAATAAAAGCTGGCCCCATTTTGAATCTCTTGCTGATCTCCAGTGAATTTACCCTTTTAATTTATGATATTGGTATAGTTTTCTTATTTTTAAATTGTTAATGAAAAGCTTCTTTATTATTTTTTAAGTTCCTAGTTTTATTTATTAATTCATTGGGGTTTGTTTTTGTTTTTGTTTTTGTTTTCAGGTTTGTTAATCTCCTATTTGATTATAGAGTGCTATTTTGGTATTAAATAGGATAGTTTTAATTTGTTCACTTTCTGGATTTTTTAGTAGCATGCTCAATTCATTGTTCCATTTTCTCTCTTTTTTTATTATGAAGACATAGAGATGTAAATTTTCTCTCTATATGTAGAGATATAAAATCTCCCCTCTGTACTGCTATGGACAACTGCCAAAAAGTTTCTGTTTTGTGTCATTATTGTCATTGTCTTGAGTGAAATCACTGTTTCCAAGATTTGTTATTTGGATACCTATTCTTTAGGATCGAGCAATTTACTTTTTAATTAATTTTAATCTTCATATCAAAGTACTTTTATTGAACATAATTTTATTGTATTATGATATACAAAACATACATTTACTATTTTTGCTTTTCTATATTTGTGATTCTTTCCCCCTCCTAATGTATGGCTAGTTTTTGTGAAGATTCTATGCAGAGCAGAGAATAGGTATACTCCTTTCTACTTCCACTCAATATTTTCCAGAGGACTACCATTTTTAATTTTTCTAATCTATCCATGCCCTTTATTTATTTTTGGGTGAGATTTTTTTCAGTCTGAAAGGGTTAAACTAAAGTCCTCCACTATTATAGTTTTACTGTTTACTATTCTCTATAACTCATTTAATTTTTTTCTTAAGAATTTAGATACTATGTAATTTCCTGCACATATATTTACTATTGATATGAATTCACTGTCTATGGCACCTCTCAGCAAATTATAATTTCTCTATTTGTAATTAAGACTTACTGTTCTTTGTTTGAGATCGTGATTGCCATTTCTGTATTTACTTCAACTAAAACATAATACTCCAGCCTGCTATTTTAACTTTGTTTCTATTTCAAGTAGGGTTTTTTTTTAAACAGCATGTTGTTCATTTCTGGTTTCTAATGCATTTTTTGCTATCCTCTTCTAATGTATATGTGAATTCTATTCACAGGTGTGATTAAAAATTTAGTATTTCCCTCCATGTCTTCTCCTATGATTTTTCCTTCTCTTGGTTTCCTACCCTTTCCTTAAGAGTTTGTTTTGCTTCTGACTAATCCTTTTAAATATTTCTTCTCTTGTACTCCTTCATTTCTTTTAAGCCCTTTCCGTTCTCGTTCCCTTTTGGGTGAAATGTTTATATCCAGTTGTATATGAGTAGATTCTTCCCACCTTTGCCCAGCTAAGATGAAAGTGAGGTTCAAGTACACTTTCTCTCTCCAACCCCTCTTTTTCATTGTATAAACTTGCTGAACACTCCAATTATATGTAATAATTTCTTTCATTTTCCTTCTCTCATTACTCACTTCCAATTTATTCCTCTTCCCCTCTCTTTCCATTAATATGGAATAAAATCACTCCTAGGCCTTTTGTCTAATTAAATTGCTTCTATGGCTCTTGATGATGATAGAATTCTGTGGGAATGTATGTGTCATCTCCCCATATAAGAATGTCAATACTCTATATATTTAATCCTTTATGATTGTTCCTTCATGACTACCTTTCTATGTTTCTCTTGACTCCTATAATTTGTTTATCAAATTTTCTACTCAGTTCTGGTCTTTTCATCAGGAATGCTTGAAAGTGCTTTGTTTCACTAAAGATCAATTTTTCCCCTACAGGATTACGCTCAGTTTTGTTGTGTAAATTATTCTTGGTTCTAACCTAGATCTTTTTCCTTCTAGAACATTATATTCCAGCCTCTGTTCTTTATAATTCTGGTTGCTAAATCATGTTTGATATTGATTGTGGCTCCTTAGTTTTTGAATTCTTTCTTTCTGGTTGTTTGTAAACTTTTTTTTTAATCTAGAAGTTTTGGATTTTATAATATTCTTGGGAGTTTTCATTTGGGGTGTTCCTTTTAAGAGGTGAAAGGTAGATCCTCTCCATTTTGTTTTTATTCTCTTGGTCTAAAACATCTGGGCAGTTTAAAAAAATTCTTGAAATAAGATTTCTTTTTGAGGTCATGTATCTCAGATAGTCTAGTAGTTTTTAAATTACATCTCCTCAATCTGTAGATTTTGCTATGAGATATTTCACATTTTCTCCTACTTTGACTTTGCTTATTGCTTATTGATATTGCTTATATCTCATGAAATAATTTACTTCTATTTGGCTTGTTTTTGTTTTTAGAAAGTTATACTCTAGGGTAAAGTTTTGTGTTTTTTTGTTCCAAGTTTTTAATTTATCTTTTCATACCTTTTTTTCATAGCTCTTATTTCTGCTCCCATTTTTTCTTCTTATTTGATTTTAAAAATAATTTAGTTCTTTTTAAAAAAAACCTTTTGCTTTATGTCTTCTAGGAATTCTACTTGGACTTGTCTCTGAGATTTGCTTCCATGTCATTTATTTTCTGTGTTAGTGTCTTGAGTATCAATTTCACCATAATAGCCCCTTGAGAACAATTTGTTTCAATGGCCATGAAGATAGCAAAGCAGGTGTTGTGGAGCACTTAGAGCTTGGTTAGATACTGAAGAAGCCCAAGTCATCCACTGCATTTCAAGCCATCACCAGTCTTCTTGACTTTTGTCTTGCCACCCAACTTTGATGACTATGGAAGAGAGAGTGAGGCTGAAGACTTTCTGCAACTCTGCCTCACTTACATATAATTTATGTATGAGTCAAAGACATCACCATGAAGTCATTTTGTTCCTCTTCAAGTATGAAGGACAATAACCAACTGATAACTTTTTGTGATGGGATTCTTTTTTTATGTTTGCTCATTCTTCTAGTCTACCTCTTGACTTTATGTTAGGACCAGACTGTGAACTTACAGAAGGTGGAGGGATGTCTGGGATGAGCTTCTGTCCTTTTGGGTCTTTTTGATGCCTTCTTGAGATATTGATTGTTGTGCTTTTTTAGGATCTCATGGACAACTCAGTCTGAGGACATGTAAGTTTTCGGAGCTCCCAAAGTGATGCCATGAAGTCTTCTTACTGCCCTTCTAATTGGAGTTTTGCAAGTTCCTGACCCTGATTTTGGTCTGAGCAAGATGACAGTCAAGTTTGATCCTGGTTGGAAGTTTCAGAAGATTGCTGTCAGAATGAGGCACTGTCAGCTCACTAAAAGGCTCTGTAGGTTCAGAGCAATGGAACTTGGAATCTCTTGTGGCCTGGGATTCCCATCCTGGTTATTCCATTGTAGGCAAGAAGTAAAATCTCTTGCTCTGTTCCTTAGATCAGAGCCACAAAGCTACCCTTGGCTTCTCAACCTCATTCAACATACAATTAGAACTTGCTGTAATTGCTTCTATTATTCTTAGGCAGAGTTCCTCTCCTCAGCCAGCTTTGGGTCTGCAACCAAACTTTGAGACAAAACTACCAGATGGTACCTATTCCTGCTCGGAACTTTAGTTCAGGGACCCTTATGGATCTCTTCTTGTTTTGGTGCTTCCTGCCTTGGTTCCCAGCCTTGGCCTTTTTTGGTCCCCGGATATTAGAATGCTCTTTGTAGTGAACTCTTGGGCAGGATCTATTCTTAGCATCCTTCTCTATCTTTTTATGCTGATCTTGGTTGGACAAAAATGATTCACTTTTGCTTTTTCTTGGCTTTCCCAATCAGGTTTCACTCTGGTATATTTTTCTAGATCTTTAAGGCGTGGTAGGGGAATCTGCATTGTACTTCTTCCTGCTATTCTACCATCTTGACTCCCTTAAAGGTGAGGCTAGAATCAGCCAAGAATCAATGCCAATACTTCAGTTTGTCCCTGATATTAGACCCAATCTATGTGAACCCACAGTTCAGAGGCCTTGGGTAATGGATTATTATGCCAATGTACAAAGGTGTATAAAAATAACTTAAAGGGAATCAAAAGATTACAAATTAAAGATCAGAAACACTGACATAAACCCCAAATACATGTACATTTAAAGGTTCTATTAAACTTACCATTTCTTCATCTTTACTGAGTAAATTGGCACAGGAAAGAAAATCTTCATACTTTTCATAGGGGATGACTGGTTCTGGAAGTTCCCAGAGATATAATTTAAGAAGTGAAGCCACTGTGTGCACATCGGTGTTACTATAGGGATAGAATGTTAAAGATATTCTTCAATGAAGTAATGTACTCTTTAGTAGGACTTGGACTCACTAAAGTTGCCCAATTTAAAAACCGATTTATGTAAAAAAATCTACAAATAGACCAAGAGAGATGGAAATCAAATAAGGTAGAATCCTTTAAAAGCCCCCATAAGGGGGCTTATAAATACACATTTATAATGAAAATATTATTTAACAAAGATTATTAAGATCAAAAATTAAATTTCACAGATTCTAAACATCATCTCATATAGTAAAAGGGAATTTTTTGTTAGCTATCTTCTCTTTTCAACCATAGGCAATTGAGGTCCAAAGGATGGCTCAATGAATTTAGGTTCACAAATTCTGTTGTTATGCTCTGTGGTATAAATCCCAAACTTGCAACCATTTATATTCCAATTCCTTGATTGTTACATATAGCTTTCATTTCTTCTGTAAAGGAGGGTCTGGATTATTATCTGACTGCAATATAATAGCTATTGATATTGATAATAAAGAAACTGATATTCCCTCTAATTGAGCTTTTGAGTAGAAGCAAGGCTACAACTGTCACCTTCTCCCTCAAAGAATCTTAGCAACTACTCAGGTCAGTAACAGATCTCACTTTTGAAGACTTATTTAATAAAAATAAAGAGGGGATGGTTGAAGGATGGGTTAAAGTTGAAGGAAAGAGGGATTGGGAATGATGCCTAAATTCTTGTTAAACTAATAAACTAGCAATATATCTTCAGTAGGTTTTAGAAGATATTGATTCACAGAAACTGCCAGTCTGATTAGCCTTTGGCCTGGCCACCAGGCCGATTTCAAGCTGCTAGATGGTTTCACTCTGGCTAAATTGGCTTAGTTTTGTTCAATTAATCTTCAGTAATAATCTTCTTGATGGAGTTGAGAAGTCAATGAGTCAATGATGGTCTATTGAATGTAGATGTTAATATAACTGGATGCACCTGGATAATGGTCCCTACAAAGTGACAGCTAACCCTGGCCTATGAAATAGCTCTGAGACAAGTTGAAGAGCCTCTCACCTTCTCATAACTGAGACCCTGAGGTTAGGATTCAGCTCCTATTTATAAGGGTGCTCCATCAGTTTTTCCAGTCTCATGCCAGCTCATGCCAAATCCTGAAATTCTAAAATCTGAGCTACCAACTGGCAACTCATGGCCCAAGACGGCTTCTTGCAAACCTTTACACTTCTTTGGATTTTACTAAAGTTTCTGTATCAAATGCCTTCTTGATAAGACTTCTGAATCACCATTAGTCTTCCCTGTGTGGTGATGTAGCTGAACATAAAGCCAGCTAATGCTTACACCCATCTCTGGCAAATAACTTCTAACTTGGTTCTGGTCAGAATCTGTCAGTGGAGTTTCCCATATTAGACTGTAAGCTTCTGGAATACAAGGACTTTTATTTTGCCTTTCTTTGTATTTCCAACACTTAGCACAGTACCTGGCATATAGTAGGTGCTTAATAAATGCTTAGTGACTTTCTTTGACTTACCTATCAAAAGATGGCTTCTCTCCACAGTCAAAGGCATCCTGCAGCTTTTTCACAATGTTAGCCTGACCTGGAAGTTGAAAAAGACCTTCTTCTTTTAGTCCCCTCTGTCGGATAAAATCCACACATTGTTCCACTAACATAGGGGCCAGGCAGTTCCTAGATCTCTTCTCAAAGCAGACTGTTTCTTCTAGTTTTTGTCCAAAAATACCTTGAAGTATAAAAAAAAATTGTGACTTTAGGGAAAATAGTTTATTTATCTGAATGTTGACACATGTGAAGGAATTTAATGTAACCACAGGCAGCATTATCTAAATAATCACAAAGGACTGTTTACAAGCATCTTCAAAGAGAGATTCCATCACTCATCATTTTTCTCTATTTTCTAAAGTAGGTACTCAACAATTGGAGAATCTCTGAAACTGCAGTAAATGAATATAATAGAATAGTGTTGCACTGTAAGAAATCCTGAGTATGAAGAATTCAGGTTAATTTGGAAAGATTTATATGATCTGATGCAAAATTCAGAACAATTTACACGAGGACCACAATGAACTTTAGAAATCAGTTAGCAGAAGGGGAGGCAGTGAAGTGACTCAGTGGTTAGAGAGCAAGGCCTAGAGATGGAAGATCCTATCTTCAAATCTGACCTTAGACACTTTTAGCTGTGTGACCCTGGGCAAGGCACTTGACCCCCATTGCCTAGCCCTTACCACTCTTCTGCCTTGGAACCAACATAGAGTATTGATTCTAAGATGGAATGTAAGGGTTAAAAAAAAAAGCAATTATATTGAATTCTATACATCAGACTGACAAGACATTAGAGATCAATTGCTGTTACTAATACTGATATAAGAGGGGAGTCTGCCTCTGACTTCCAAGAAGAGGGATGGTAAACTATAGGTGATGGGATGAGGCATGTGATATCAGAAGTGTTCAGGACATTGATCTACCATTTGTTTAGTAATATTTCAAAACTTATCAAATTTTGGTGGTGGTTATTAAGTATATAAGAAAAGTAAAAATGTAAAAATCTATATTTATTACAAGAAAGGATTCTATTTGAAGTAGAGAAATATGCTATAAAACAAGTGACAGGATTAAGAGCCGGACCCAGAGATGGGAGGTCCTGGGTTCAAATCTGGCCTCAGACACTTCCCAGCTGTGTGACCCTGACCAATACCCAGTATTGATTCTAAGATGGAAGGTAAGGGTTTAAAAAAAAAGTGACAGTAATATAGAAAAAGACTATTTAAAAAAAATAGCCCAGAGACACTAGTCTGATCATAGTGTTGATTAGCAGTCCAAAGTATCATCTTCAGTGCATTAAAGGACACATGTGCTGTACTTGCCTAACTTTCATTTCACCCCACATCTTCTTGTAGAACAGTGGGAAGAGCAGGAAGAGATCAGTTCAAACCTTGCCTCCAGGTCTTATCACCTCTGAAATCTTGAGCAAATCTCTTCAGTTTCCAAGAGTATCAGTTTATTCATTTGGGGGGAATGGACTAGAGCAGTGATGGTGAACTTTTTAGAGACCATGTGTTGTGCCTCCCACACCAAGACTACGTACCCCACATTGAGTGCCAGGTGTACCCCACACAAGAGAGGGAGGAAGTGCTCCCATTGGGCTGCTGGGTGGAGGACCAGGGGAAGTAAGATTGTCCTCAGCATGTGTAGAGAAGGGGAAGGGAGTGGCCCAAGTGCTCTGCTCTCCTCCAGCTATGCTGCCTGTGAGCCACCCACCTCACTCCTTCTGTGCTTCCATTGGGCTGCTGGGCAGAGGGGGAGGGGAACAGCTCCACCGGAGGCCCTCTGACTTTCTAGTAAAGAAATTTGGGGTGGGGATGTTGGGTGAAGGTGGTGAGCGTGCCCATAGGGAGCACTCTGAGTGCCATCTGTGGCACCTGTGTCATAGGTTTGCCATCACTTAGAGTATCACTAAGGTCACATTTGGCTCACTTCGGATCTATGATTTCATGATGATCCTAGCTTTGTATTTTAGCCCTGGTTATTTTTCAAATAGAGAACAGAAAAAGATGATGATATGGCTCTAAAAGCATACAACTAAGTTTCTATAGAACACCACTTTGTTTAATAGAAATAGTGATTATATTGAAGGGAAAATGGCTTCAGAATGTAGTGGGTATGCCGAGTCAAGACAATAAAGCATTAAACAACATGTGATTAGGCACTGTACTAATGGAAAGCTCCTGCTCTCAAGGAACTTACCTTATAATGGTGGAAGATAACACAGAAAAGAGAACTCAAAATGGGGTGGAATGGATTGAAGTTACCCAACTGGAAGTAATGTAGAGTCAAAATGGAATGAAAATATGCCTGTCCTGAGCCTCCTCCTTAAAATGGCTGTGTGTGACCCCAGGCAAGTCACTCACTTCCTCAATGCCTCTGTTTTCACATCAGATAGTTCTTATAGCACTTCTTTATCTTCAGAAATAAATTTGGGGAAAAGAACTGAGATATACTGGAGCATATATATTACAATGTGGAGAGCCAGTGGGAATTTAAATAGGATCAGGTTCATTTCTATGAAATGGCCCCCTTTCAGCAAGGATTCCTTCCAAGGAGATGAATAATAAACAAATGGACTTAAACGTTTCTATGAAAAAAAAGTGTTGATGTTTATGATCTCAGATTATTTCCATGACAAAAAGCAAAAGCTTAGTTAAAGTTTGGGTATGTGTGGGAGGGAATTTGCTTTTTTTTTTCGGCCAGTGCTACCTAACTTGGGTAAGAAAGAAATGAAGAAAATAAGTTATGATCAACATTCTGTAATGCTGGTAGAATAGGGGATCTTAAATTACTTTTATATAAATTGCTTGTCCAAAAAATAGGGAAGTGGCAAAGGCATGACCTGTATCAGAATACTAGTTTCACATCTGAAATAATGTAGGCAATTCTGTGGATCATAGTCATAGTCATCCTCCTACTTTTTTAATAAAGGTAAAAACTGCAGTTTCAGTCAATCAGTATTAAACACACCTATTAAGTGCCAAACATTGTGCTAAGCTCTAGAGATCCAAAAAGAGGTAAAAGACAGCAACTGACCTCAAGGAGCTCACAAAGAAAAGATATACAAAACAAGCTATCTATGGGATAAACAGGAAATTGTTAAGAGGAAAGGCACCAGAATTAAGAGGAGTTAGGGAAGGCTTCCTGTAGAAGGTGAGAATTTGATTAGGGTTTAAAGAGCAGAGGAGGGAGCAAAAGTATGGGGGAAAGTCATTGAAAATGCCCAGAACTAAGACATATAATGTCAGGTTCTGGGTACAACCAGGAAGGAGTCCAATGTCAATGGATCAAAGAATCCGTGTTGAAGAGTAAGGCATAAGAAGACTGGAAAGGTTGGAGGGGACTAGGTTATAATAGGGTATTTTGTAATTTACTCACTAGGGGAATGGCATGGTTAGACTTCTGTTTTAGGAAAATCACTTTAGCAGCTTAATAGAAGATGGTTGAATAGGGCATTCCAGATCCCATATCATATCTTTCTATCTAAATATATATACACATACATATATGTATATATATATATATGTATACATATATATATATATCTTTAAGTCAGTGAGACTAGTGGCATAGATTTAACGCTTGCATGAGCAAATCTATTTTATCCAACTCAGTGTTTTTTTTAGAGCACTTCTGGAGGCAGCAGTGACTTCTAAAATAAAGAATAAACATCAAAATATCTGTATCAAAGAAACAGCAGGAGATGCTGAATGGTTATTTATTAACAATATATTCCTGAGTCTTTAGCTCTGTGAAATAGTTCTAACTTTGCACATTTGGGTTCTCTGCATGGTTAAACTTTGCTCTGTCCAACATGCGGGTGAAATGTAGATAAGTGTATGATACACACATTAAACCTTGGCCTTAGAGAAGCACAAACATAGAGCTGGAGGGAACTTATTATCACTGCAAAGAAAGACCACTTTTAAAAAGCAGTTTGAGAGGTGGGAGCTTCACTCTATCTCTTTTCAACTGGGACCCTTAAAAAGAAAAAAAAAAGTATTATTATTCACGGACCTCAGGGATGGATTAACGTATTCTCTACTTTTAGAACTTTTATTCACCTCGTAATTCAAGTTAAAGATACTCATATTAACTTTCTGAGACAGGGGCAAGGAAGCCAGAAATTTTTTATTGCTCTAGAAAGAGTGTAATAAACAGTTCCCTCTCCCTACAATCATCCCGCTCACTTTTCAGAACTAGTTGATGAAGCTCTTAGAAGATTTAAAAAAAAAAAAAAACTTGAGAAAATAGAACTTTGGATTTCCTTTAGGACAGAGTACACGAATAATTGTTAAACTGTGGGGACAAGACACTTGATTTGTTTTTATGGTTAATAAATTTTTAAAAGCCACAACTCTGCAAACAAAGTTTTTGTTATCTGCTATGTGTCATAACCACAATTAGTATTTGGTAGTTAAAAACCAATTTTGACAGTGGGGAATTAAGATATTGTCCTGAATCAGGCAAATAAAGTTTGTAGCTTTTGTTAGGATGAACTCTTGATGGCTGCAAGAGCCTTGAGTCCTTCTCCTTTTTGCTGCCTTACATAGTTAACGTTAGATCTTTCCCCTCCAGTGATAAAGGAATGCTGCCACCTGAATTTCATCCAAGTCTAGTATCCATCAGTGATACCAAGAATTTTTCTACCACATCTGATTCTGATTAGGAATGCTCCCTCCAGTATCCAGCTGCTTGCCCAGTTTCAACCAAATGCATTCTTTGGGTCTATCATTTTGCCACCTGAACCCCAACTTTGAACCCATTTCATCTTTAACACATCTCCCTCCCCCTCACACTGGATCAGTTTCTTGCATCGATGGGAATGAACTTCTTTCTGTTGATATTGCCATATAGTGTGTATTTGTACTTTCTTTGCTGGCTTGCTCTATCACAAAATAACAAAGTTTATGATTTTATCCTCTTCTGAGTACCTATTTTCTAGAAATTACAGAATCCAGGTATTTGCTTTCACTTCAACCATAAGACCAAATAAAATGTACTCTAAATTCTTCAATGCAAAATCTTCAAGTTCATGCTTCAATCTAAAAAAGCTACAAGTAACTATATTTAATGTATAAATTAACATTTTAATGTTTTTTTTCCCAATTTAAAAAAATACCAGCTCTACAAAGTAAAATCCTATTAATCATTTGACCAGTCTGCAGAAGCCATTATCATTTCCTTTTAAAGACCTAGATATTTCTAAATATGAAAGGATTAAGGAACCATTTGCAGTGGTCAAATATGATACATATGGTGACTTCATTTAAGCAAGAGTGGCTAACAGATTTGTTTTGTGAGAGTACATTGAAACAAGCCATTCTAATTTTCTGGTTATGGGTACATAAAGAGTTCTCTGGTTTATTGAAATAATATAAATTTTACTATTATTTGTAAATTTTACATTATTCAAAATTTACTATTCAACTTTTCCCACATAAAACAGATTTTTCTGATATTGACAACAAAGCAATATTAATTTGTGGTGGAAAAATATTACAAATGGTAATAAAATACAAATAATATAACAAATAATAAATAAAATAATAAAATTACAAATGGTCAGTGACAGTGCATTTTTAATTTAAGCACCTTGTAAGAAGGGATTATTTCATTCTCTATATTTGTATCCTGATCATCTAGCACAGTGCATGACACATAGCAGACATTTAATCAATGATTCTGAGAAACTTTTGGCCAAAAGCCAACATGACCTCTCTATATATTTATTATATATTAGTTAATATATATTAGTTATATATATATAGTTAATATAGTTAAACTATAATTCTTTGTTTTGTATATGAGAACTGTGCGTTTTGAAGTGGACCTAAGCCCTGGAAGACTCCATCTGCCAGGACACTCTACTACAATTTCCTCTGACACCTCCCACTTCCTTTGTGGGAGGTGTCAGAGGGAGAATAAAAGTTTTGGTGCCTTTTCCCCCTAACTGAGGTGGAGAGCTTAACTTCCTGCCTAGCTGCCAGAGATCTAACTTTTCCCTGGCTTGCCTAAATTTTCCCTTTCCTAACCCTAAATAAACCTACTTAAATTTCCCTGGAGGCTAGCCTGATTTAATCTGCTCCCTAGCCTACCTACAGAAAACCCTGGCCAATTTCCCTACTGCAAAAGGGGGGGTAATCCCCCCACCTTCCTTCCTCTACCTTTCCCTCCTTTTTGCCTACCACAAAGCCATATAGGTTTTTTAATAGATGTGGATGTTATTTTATTATATTTTAATATCTTTTGTTATAAAAATATAATAAATTCTTACTTCAGATTGTCTTATGAAAAATGTAGGGCAGCATGAGATATACTTGTATATTCATTTTTTTGTTTTTGTTAAAAGAGGTGTGGATTTTAAAATTAATATGCAAAATACTATTATATTTATGAATATTTTGTTAATAATAAACTAACAGAAACCTAACTAAAAGGTTACTAACCACCCTGATTCCCAGGAAAAGAGCAAGAAGGAGGTGGAGGCTCAGAACTTATACAAATGTGACCTTGCAAATGTAAACAAAAGGAAAAGCATTCTAGGTAATACAGAAAGGAACTCTGGGCAATGCAGTCTTTAGGGGTTCAAGATTTTCCTACTATGCAAGGGGGGAAGTATTACTACTTAAAGTTTGAAAACCACTGGCGGAGGAGGTGGCAAGCATCTGAGCTGAGTCTGAAAGACCCTCAAGATTCTAAGAGGAGAAGATAGGGAAGGGGCACCCTCCAATACTAAAGGCCTAGGCATGAGAACAGGAAGTGACACGCTGAGCTGGGGGAACAGCCAGTAAGCCAGTAGGCCTAGATTATAAAGTGTGTGAAGAGGAATGAGAGGTATTAACTTTGGAAAAGTAGATGAGAGCCAGATTGTGTTAAATGTTGAGCTGATGAGTTTGCACTTTATCCTAGTGGCAACGGAGAATCACTGAAGATATGTCAAACTACAAACTAGTTGCTCAATAATTTGTTTAATTAGAAAAAAATGTGACAAAGTACATGAAGAGATTTGTAGAGAAACAAAACAAAGCATTGTGTGACATCTTTCTAGAATAAATAAAAAATGAACTCTAGAATTTCTGGCTTCCATGTAAACTGATTTTCCTTCCTCTCCACTTTAATTCCAAATACATTTTCTAGGCACCAAATGCCATGCTCTTCATTCTGTTAGGCTAAGATTCCATTGTCAATGGCAGAGACGAAAACATGTTTCAAAGAATTAGATAGGGGAAGCATTTGGCCCCAGTGCTCCATTTCTGGGATTCGGCATCTTGGAATTTCAAGCACTCTCTGCAAATACTGTAAGACAGCAAGCATTTGTGGTGGAGTAAGAAAAATATATTTAACACTGAATTCAAATACTGTAAATTGAGGGAAAACTTATATCTCCCAAGATCTCCCACTTCACTTTGGAATAACTAATTATAGAGATTTTTTTCCCCCTTAAATCAAGTCTTTTGCAAAATCTAATTATGGCTCTTATGGTTCCTTGGAGCCAAGCTGACTAAGTCTAATGTCTCTTCCCTATGATGGTCATTCAAATCTTTGAAGGTAACTTGATTCATCTAATTGTCATGCATAAATTTGATGTCTTTCTAGTTTACTAAAATTCTGCCTAAAACATGGTGCACAGAGTGGCAAATGATGTTCCTGAGGTGATCTGAGCTGGATGGATGAGACAGAGAACAGAATTCGCACCCCTCCCAGGGCTGACCACTGTACAGCTAAGCTATCTTCACCAGCTCTATATATACGGGCACCACATTTGAGACACATACCATCTATGCCTTTGTCTACGTCACTGATAAAAGTCCTAAACAGCTCTGGCTCAGTCACAGAACCTAAAGAACTCAACTGGAAACTTCCTTGACACTGAATGATATGATTGATGACTGATGATTTTACTTCCTTAAATCTAAGAGAAAACTCAAGTTAAAATGTTTTAAACTTTCATTTTTTCTGAGCAGCCATCATATATTTCCTGGGTTCTGTGGTAAGTAAAACTCAGCAAGACTTGGTGACTGTATTTTGTAAGGCTCATTCAATTTAATTCATTTAAATAGATATTTAGAAAATTCCTAAAGAAAGTTTGTCACATTTATCAAGATTTCTGAAGCAGTGGAAATAAGGCAATGACCAATAGCAGGAGCCTGAGATAATTTAATTAGTGCCCAGGACCAGGATTATCATCGTCAAGATGCACCAGGATAATCAAGGATTCATTTTAAGGCATAATAGCCCAGAATCAGGAAGTGGATCTGCAGACAAAACAACTCTCTGTCTGAGTATAACAGACCATCAAGCCACTTATTTTTAGTTTTGCTATGGAATTGACTGCAGATCTGAGATGTCAGCAGACTGGAGTTCTACCCTGTCACTCCAATCAAGCATAAAAAGCCCTTTCCATGCTGTTCCTTCAGACTGCAGCAACCAAGTTAATGTGGAACAAAGAAAAGAATCTATACAAGGGAACATAATAATCACCTTTTAAGGTTTTTTACCCAGTCTCCAAACTCTCATTTAAATCAGAGTCCAGGAGCCTAGAAGTCTGGCAGCTGAGTCCATGCTGGATTTTGGAGCCAGCCCAGTATCAATTACCTGAGGAGTGAGGAGGAAAGGAGTGACCTTTAAGAGCCAGTCCCCAGAGCAGCTGAGAGCATTCTTCCAGCAGAAAAGAAAATACTTAGAATTATAGAGGAAAACGATTTTATTAGAATGCAGTTTTCTCTTTATCTACCCCTCTCTTATCTCTCTATCTACATCATCATGGACCCTAAGTTAAGAACATTTTCTTAGAGAAAAAAAAAATTAGTAGAGAATAAATAACTTAGTACAGGAGGTTCAAAGTCTTATCCTGAATAAAGAATTCTGGGTGGGTGGGGGAGAGGGGAACGGACACACAAATAAATGATTCCATGAGATAAAAAGAAATAATTTTAAAACTCAAAAAATAGAAGAAAATGTAAGGTACTTCCTATAAATAACAAATGACTAATGGAAAAAGAACAAGGAAGGAATAATCTAAGAATCATCAGACTACCAGAAAAACATGGCCAAAAAAAAAAAAAGGCATGGATAATATATTTCCAGAAACCATAAAAGAAAACTACTAGAATCAGAGGGCAAAGTGAAAATAGAAATAATCTCCCAGTTATGTACTGAAAGAAATTCTGAAATGAAAATTCCCAGGAATATCAAAGTTGAAATCTAGAATTTCTGGATTAAAGCGGGGGTGGGTGGGTGGGGAAGTGCTATGATTATGCAGAAAGAAAAATTTCAGGTACTAAGAATCCCTTGGCAGGATTACATGAGTCTTGATAGGTACCACATTAAGGAAAGAAGAGCTTGGAATATAACATATTTCAAAAGGTGAAAGGTAAAGACTTACAAACAAGAAAGACTTAATGGGCAAAATTAAGTATACATTTTATAGGGGGAAAATTGATCTTTAATGCAATAAAAAATTGCAAACTTTCCAGAAGAAAAGATTATAGATAAATAGAATGTTTAAAATATAAAAATAAATGAAACCTAAAAAAGTAAATATATTGAAGTAATTGGATAAACTATACAATAATGACTGTTTTCATTCTAATAAAATGAAAAGAAACAAGTGTCCTCTCAGAACCTTAATGTCTACAAGGGTCAGAGGAGCCTTGTAGACATTAAGGTTCTGAGACAAAGGATTTGGTAGGGGTTTGTTAAACCTAAGTGAAGAAAGAAGAGACATAGTTAAATGGGACAAAAAGGGAAAATATATGGATAGCAAACAGTATCTCAATACTTAAAGGAAAAATTAATCAATTTCCAGGGAGAAAGAGAGAAGATATATAATAGCTATGATTCTGAGTTTCTTCAGCAGCATCTTCTGAGGAGTTTTATTCTGAAAAAAATTAATTCATGAAAGAGATAGTATGGTGGACAGATCTCTTCACACAGAGTCAGTGGCCCTGGTCTGACTCCAAGCTTTTTCACTAATCATTTACCCATCAAGACCCCAGTATTTTATTTTATCATTTTGAAACCATATCCCTCTTCCTCTCTCTGCCACCATCTCCCTATTCTTAGTGTTGAATACCTCTAAGAATTAAGTCTCTCACCTGAGGTAGGAAGTGTTCCCTGACTTGCAAAAGGAGGTCTTCTTTTTTTTTTTTAATTTTTTTAATTTTTTATTTTAAACCCTTAACTTTCGGTGTATTGTCTCATAGGTGGAAGAGTGGTAAGGGTGGGCAATGGGGGTCAAGTGACTTGCCCAGGGTCACACAGCTGGGAAGTGGCTGAGGCCGGATTTGAACCTAGGACCTCCCATCTCTAGGTCTGGCTCTCAATCCACTGAGCTACCCAGCTGCCCCCTAAAAGGAGGTCTTCTTAATTGTCCATTTCACCCAAAAGAAAACTACTGGAGGAAACAGGAAGTTTAAAAATAACCCATATCTTAATTTCCGAAGCCAATTAAAAGCAAGGGCAATTTTAGTCCTTTTTAGGAAAGGCTATATGGGACAGGGTCTAAGGATATTACTCCAACCACACAGATCTGTTGTTTTTTTCTTATAAGAATTAACTGATGGGAAATTGTTTCTTTTCTTCTGTGGGGAATTTCCATGAATGTATTTGGCATTTTTCTTTCTCTTTTGAGATGTTGAGGGTAGGACTTATACTATCTTGAATGGAAGTCCAGTACTTTTATGCATAAGAATCATTGCTCCCCAAACCCCATGTAGTTTACAAATGTCATTACACAATTCTCTACATTCATCTTTTTGAATACAGATGCTACTATCAAAGCAACTGTAGCGCAGAATTTTTTCATCAGAATGCTTTTTCATATTATTTAAATTGACTCACCTCCACCAAAAGGTGCCCATATGACCCTACGAATAGACTTCAGCCATTCTTCCATGTCTTTCTGTGTAGTAGCCATGAGGAGGTAGGTCTCATGGTTAGCTGTCATCTGAGGTTGATCTTTTTCTACACAAAAACAGTGACACGTAAGTTAGCAAGGTCTCAGATAAAATCTTAACATCAGGGGCTTCCCAAAGAGGTATTATCCCACAATGCATGCCTGATACAAACACATATTAATTATATCATAATATTATATATCCTTTGCCTTCAACATAAGTATGGTTTCAGTGTTTTCATCTAAATCAGTAACAAAAATGATTAGAAAGAGCTAAAGAAAGAAAATGAATTTAGAAAGCACTATTAAAATAGTATATCTCAGAAAAAGAGAAAAATAAAATTAGAATGCAAAAAATCTAGTGACAGAAGGAATATTAACTAGTCAAAATCAAAGTGCAAAACAGGAAGAGCACTTGGGGCCTCTACAAAATAAGAATTCTAAAATTCAAGACAATGTGTAAAGATGTAATCTAAGAACTATAAATCTTCCAGAAAAGCAACATTTGAAGAAGAAAACCTGTATACCAACCTTTGGATAATCATAGAAAATTTTCTCAGAAATGCTGGATAATTAATATAAGGTACAACATGAAAGAATCTACAGAATAACAGCAGAAAGAAACTCCAAATTTAACTAGAAAAATACCTTATAGTCAGACTTCCAAACTATTCATTAAAAATAAATGAAATTATAGGCAGCCAAAAAAAAATAACCTCTCATAGTCTAAGTAAAAAAAATGAAATTATCATAGCATTACTCTTTGTTTATAAAAAATCTGAGCAAATATTAGAATGATACCCTAAAAAACAAAGAATATTGATTTTCATGTCAAAATAAAATATTCTGAAATGCAGAACCTAATAATTCTTTGTTGGTTCACTTAGTATTTCTTCTATCACTTCAAAGCAACACCTTTTCTGCAAGTTTCTAGAATTCAAGAATTATCTAAAAATACAAGGAAATAATTAGAAACCTATGAAAAGATAAGAAAACAAGTAATTCTTTCAGAAGGACCCAGAGATGGGAAGGTATTCAACATGCAAATTCGTCAAAGAGATGGATGAATAGATTCAAATAGCAACCTAAGAGTAAGAAATGAAATGTATGTTTTTAATACAGCTAGGGGAAAATACATGGGGAAGGGGAGTAGGGAAATATTTTTGTTGATCTGTAAACTTTTCTTTTTTAAAAAAGTTGCCTGGAAATGATTGAGAAAGAAAAAAGGGTTTCATTGAACTAAAGAATCTAAGGAACAGAAGATGAGAGGAGAAATCAATAGGAAAGTAGAAGAATTAATATTTAATAAGTAAAATATTTCATAAACATTTTCATTCCTGCATCTACAGTATTGCTGGTGAAATAATAGAGAATTATGCATCTTGATGGAAGTAGAATGGGAAGTCAAGGAAAAAACTGGTCAAGGATTTCTGGTTAAGATAGCAAAGTTTAAAGGTCCTAGGAACACAATTCTCCAGACAAATACCCCAGTAAATATCGCAAGGGACCCCAGATGAAACAATGAACAAGAATATCAAAGAGAAATACCAGCAAACTCCTTCCTTTGTTCAATTATTGCATAAACAAATGAACAAAAAACTGGACAATTAGAATAGGGATATGAGCTGTGGATGAGGGAAGAAAAACAAAAACAATACCCTGGTAAAAAGATAAAATACCCCAAGGGTCCAGAAAGAAAGCATTCAGATACTAAGGAACCACAGTCAAGATCACATCAAGATTTTACTGAATCTAGTGTTTTGCCTTTGTACCCCTAGTGCTTAGATAGTGCCTGGCACACAGTGGGCACAAGGTTTAGAGCCAATCATACCAGTTAATGTTTATTAACAAACTGAATCTGGATGACCCATACGAGCATATGTATCTTACATGGGTTACACACACTTTTCATAGGAAACACACGGTTTGGTGTTCATTTGAGTGGAATAGGTAAGGCTCATCATGGAACCGTATTCTCAGGGCACATGCGGGTTAGATGGCTGACCTTTTTTTCCCCCCTGCAAATTCTTGTCAATGTCTAAATTATATTTATTCAGAAATACCCCTGAGAATCTAAAAACCTTTCCTTTTTTTAGTAAATATGTGGAAAATGAAGGAAGGTGATCACAAAGAACCAGCATGACTTCCAGAATAGTTTCTGGTAGATCAACTTAATTTTCTTTTCTGATACTTACTAATACAGTAGATCAGGGGGGATGCTATAGAGTTTGCCTTGATTTTAATAAAATATTTGATAAATTATCTCATACAATTCTTTGGGGAAAGATGGAGGCCAATGTGCTAAGTAGAATAAAGGCCTGCAGAAGGCCTAAACTCAAAGAGTAGTCATGATTTTAAAAAATTATTTTAATTGATATGCAACCAAGGTTCATGCCATTTGTATATGACTCTCCTTATTGGTGGAGGATAAGCTGGGGCTTGATTTCATTTGCAGAACTTTCTAAAGGATTATTCTGTGCTTCATGATTGTGTGAAGATGGGAGCTGGATAGAGTTTGGAAAAGGAGAGATCCTAGAACTTCTGGCTTTCAACTTTAAGTAAGGTTGCTGCATTTTGGATATGTGGGACTCCAAGAAAATATTTTTTATAAATAATGTGATTTAAAATGGATTATAAAATTCCTGGACTCATATGAGGTATACTGGTTTATCATTAAGCTATAATATAAATTAGAGTAATTATAAGAGATTTTAAAAATTTTAATAATTTTCAAAAATATTTCTATTGTAATTCTCACCAATAGATATAAAATAGAAATTATTTGTCCTCTGGCCTTCTTTGGGCATCAAATGAAAACTTAAAAATACAGGACAATTTGACATCCCAAAACACACTTTTTGGGAGGAAGAGAAAAAAGGAATGATTTTATAAAATATTAGACCTATGTATGAAGCAACCCTTTTCAGCTTTTCATGGCAGTTAGAATAGTTATTGTGATCCAGGCTTCCTTATTTCATTGCTATAAAGAAACTTTATATAGATCTGGGGTAAGTTGAATATGTTATACAAGATTGTGATTATATTTTGATTAAAATTACTCTTTATTTTTAGATTTTTCATTTTAAAGTAATTTTATATTTTACTAAATGTATGTCTATGTGTATGTCTATATCTCTATACATTTACTTCTGGTGCTCATTCACCTGAAATTTTAAGGATAAACAAGCATAGATCAATTTTATCATGGTTAGCAATAAGACTTGGCTCAGGTACATTGAACTGCATTTTTTATCAGGTGATTTGTGAATAATTTCTACATTTGGCTTCAAGTTTGTTTTTATTTTATTTAACTCAGCATATGCTACTTGGATCACACCTATAAACCCAGAGGAACTGAAATTAATTTTAAGGCATAATTGTTTTAACCCAATTTCAATTTTGAATATTTCTTGCCTTTACTGTACTCAGTGGTTCTTTATATTTACATTCTCCCTCACCCCACGCTTTCTCCCTTTCTCTCCGCACTGTGTATATGAAGATATATGTGTGTATGTGCACACATATACAAATGTTAGTCTACAGTCTAATAATATAACTTTATAACTGTCTAATGTGTTTGCAGACACCGCAACATATATGCATATATGTATGTGTATGTTTCATATTTTATCTTCTTGAGGTTTTTTTTGGCTTATGCAACTAGATAAGTGTGCAAATTGGTGGGCTTACTCTGAAATACTCCTCCACAAACATATGGGCCATTTGTGTCCATGGCTAGATAAACGATGCAGCCCAACTTGCAAATAGTTTCTCTGTTGTTGTCTAGGCTTATAAGTACATTATAAGAACACGGGAACAGAACATACTTTGTTCTTAAACAATTTTATGAAAAGAAAAGGAAGTCGCACTTTAAATGTTTGCAAACTAAAACATATGCTGTGACGAGCAAATCAGACCCCATAAAACCCTCCCCAAATGCCGGCTCACTTCGTGCTTAGATGAAACTTTAAAACATGCCACACGCTGGAGAAGAGTCGCCGCTCAGACCCGAAGAAGTCCCAACGGCCTCTGGCCTTCTCCTGGGCCAGTCCGCAGCCAGAAGGACCGAGCGCCCGGCGGCCGCAGCGCTTACCCGGCGAGGGGCCAGGCTGGGATGACAGACCTGACGGGATCTAGAACGGCCGGGGGAGGAGGCAGGCGCTAGAAGAAATCCGGCCAGTTCCCAAAGAAGGAGCCGCAAAATCTCTCCAAATGCTGAAGACCAGCCGCGTCAGTACCTGCGCGTGCGCTTCCAGGGGAAAGAAAAGGCTTCTGGAAGCCCAAACACGCCGGAGCGGAGCAGCCAGCTCCAAACATGGCCTTTTGGGCCCGGTCAGCAGAGCAGGTGCTGCTGCTGCTGCTGCCCGGAGCTTCTCAGCGCCTGCCCTTTTATTATCTCTGCTCTTGGCTGCTTCTCCCAGGACTCCGTTATCCAGAAAGGGAAAGCGTGGCCTCTCCTCTTCGGCCCAGGGAGGGCTCAACACTGTGAACCTTGGGCAGAAAATGCTGCCCTTCCAGAGCAACACAGAAAAGCCAAGGAAAACCCCAACTCCAGGGACAAAGGCTCCTAAAGTCTGGCTGGGTTTTGTAAATCGCCTTTTAAGTTCTATTGATGTGCGAGTTAGAAATCTTCATTTAAGTTATATGTTATCTATGTTATAAGTCTTCCTTTAAGTTATATAAATTGTATTTATGTACAAGTTACAAATCTCTGTTATATTTCTGTACACTTTAGAGATCTTCATGTAAGTTATGTAAGTTATATTTATGTGTGTTATAAATCTTCATTTAAGTTATGTTAATATATGTTATAAATCTTCATTCAAATTATATAAATTATATTTATGTACAAGCTAGAGATCTTCATTTAAGTTATGTAAATTATACTTATGTATGTTATAAATTTTCAGTTAAGTTAAATGTTATTTATGTATAAATTGCAAATATTTATATGTTATATTTATGTACAAGTTAGAAATCTTGCTTTAACTTATGTGTCATAGTTATATATGTTATAAATCTTTATTTGTTATATGTTACATATGTTATAAATCTTAATTTAAATTACATGTGTTATTTTTATGTTATGTTAGAAATTTTCAGTGAAGGCAAGAGGAGGTCAGAAGAGCAGCAAATCTGAAAATCCAAAAAACCAGTGACATGTGCTTATCAGATCTGCCTACACTAATAATAATGGCCTGGGCATTCATGATTATATCTTTCTCGTTTGGAATCAAATCAAGAAACTTTTTGGAATCACTTCCTCAGATAATAATGGTTAATGTCAAGAAAGATTCTATAGAATTATAGTGTTTTCACAAACCAAAATAATCCAGGTTAAAGAAAAACAAAAAGTCCTGGTTCCTTCCAAATTGGGATGTGTATTAAAATATACAAATATGCTATATATTCCAAACTCAGGAAATAAAATATACAAATATGGTATATGTGCACATTTATGTATTTTTCCTTTGGGGATAATATTTCCACAGCTAGAAGGAACTTTAGTGGACATCTAGTTTTCATTTAAGACGCATTTATAAAGCTCTTACTACATGAGCCATGAGCTGAGTTTCAAGGATACAAAGAAAAACAAAAACAGTCCCCAACTCTCTTTTTACAATTTAGGAAAGTTGAGTTACAGAGAGGTTAAATGATCTGTCCAAGATCACCTAGGTAGCAAGTATCAGAAGCCAGGTCCTTTGAAGGCAGTCAGTGTTCTTGCCCACTGCACCATACTGTCTCCCTAAATGGGTGCTCTCCAGATTCAAATCACAACTACAGGTTTTATTTCTTCCCTCAAAAGGCAGATAGGTGAGGATGACTGAACAATTAAACCCTTGATGATAAGGGCCTCTAACATTTCCCCAAATAAAATTCAGGAATTATTAACATTCTGAAAGTCACTACCTCTTGGTAAAAATTTTTTTCTTCCAGTTTAAAGGAGATTTATTATTATTATTATAATATTATTATTATTATTAACTGCTCAATTTTCTGGTCAAATATATTATCAAATCTCCCACTCACTCCCATTTCCTCCTGCTTAGCCTTGGAGGGTAATGACTGCTTTTTTCCCTTGTTCTTTCCTAAAGGTCTCTCCCCTTCACGTAAACCTTTGCTTTCCAGGCTTCTTAGAAAAATTCTTGGTTGCCAAGGAATTATAAAGAAAGCTGAGTTTTCCTGGCCTCTGCGTCACTGATTCCGATGTCAGCTACATGTCGGCTTTTATTTGTGATGAATGTGATACTGAAACTTTTATTGTGATAAATAGACAAACCTAAGTTGCCTGATTTGCCCAAGCTTACATAGTTAACATCAGAAGTAGGATTTGAAAACATAGCCTTAAAAAAAAAAGTGAGCTGTTGGTAATAGATGCAATTTCTTATTCTATCTTCTTTTTTGAGTTTTTATGTAATAAAAAAATGTTCATGATAATTAGTGTGTAAAGTACATAATAAGAAAATAAATAATGATGATAGCTAGCATTTATATATAGCAAATTAAGGCTTAGAAACTACTTAAAAATATGATCTCATTTTATCTACACAACAACCCTAGGAAGTAGATGTTATTACTATTATCTTCACTTTACATGTCAGGAAATTGAAGTAGACAGAGTTTAAATGACTTGCCCAGGGTCATACAGCTAACAAGTGTCTGAGGCCATATTAGAACTTGGGTCTTCTTCCTGACTCCAGGAAGCATTCTAAGCTTAGCAGCCTCCGAAAAGAAAATATATTAAAATAAAATACATACAGGTAATATGCATGTAAAGTAGATTCATAGGATAAAATTTGTTGTTGTTGTTTCAGTTGTGTCTTACTCTTTGCCATCACAAAAAAAAAAGCTGCTATAAATATTTCGGTGCATAGAGATCCTTTTCCTTTTCCTTTGATCCTTTTGAGATACACATCTAGTAGTGCATTGCTGGGTCAAAGTACAGATAGCACTTTGGGTCTAGTTCCAAATTGTTCTCCAGAATGGTTGGACAAGTTCAGTACTCTACCAGAAGTTAATCACTATACCTATTTTTCTTCCATCCCCTCCAGCATTTTTCATTTCTTTTTAAAAATTTTAATTACAAATATATACCTAAGTTTTCTGAAGTTATATGACCCAAATTATCTCCCTCTTTTCTTCCTTTTCCCTTCCCAGAGCTGGCAAGCAATTCAATCTGGGTTATATATGTATTATCACACAAAACATGTTTCCATATTATTCTTTTTTGTAAGTGAATAATCTTATAAAACCAAAACCCCCCAAACATATACCCAAATAAACAAGCAATAAATCATATGCATCCGCCTGTGTTCTGACTCCAACAGGCCTTTCTCTGGAGGTGGATAGCATTCTTTTTCATAAGTTCCTCAGAAATGCCCTGGATCTTCGCATTGCTGTTAGTAGCAAAGTCTATCACATTTGATCGTGCCACAATGTTTCAGTTACTGTGTATAATGTTCTCTTGGTTCTGCTTATTTTGTTCTGCATCAGTTCATGGAGATCTTTCCAATTCTTTCTGAAATCATCCTGTTCATAATTCCTTATAGTACAATAGTATTCCATCACCAGTCTATACTACAATTTGTTCAGCCATTCCCCAATCGAGAGACATCACTTTAGTTTCCAATTCTTTGTCACCACAAAAAGAGTAGCTATAAATATTTTTGTACAATCAGGTCCTTTCTCACTTTAAAAAGTCTCTTTGGAATACAGACCTAGCACTTGTCATTTTAGTTTTCTTCTTTAAAATTTTTTAATTAATTTATTTAATTAATTTAGAATATTTTCCCATGATTTCATGATTCATGTTCTTTCCCTTCCCTCTTCCCTCTCCCCTTTCCCTAAGCTGATGAGCAATTCCACTGGATTTTACATGTATCATTGTTCAAAATCCATTTCCAATATTATTAATATTTGCAATAGAGTGATTAATTAAAGTCAACACCTTCAATCATATACTCATTGAACCATATACTCATCGAACCAGATTAAGGAAATGTCTTTCTTCTGCATTTCTACTCCCACAGTTCTTTCTCTGAATGTGGAGAGCGTTCTTTCTTATAAGACCTTCAGAATTGTCCTGGATCATTGCATTGCTGCTAGTAGAGAAGTCCGTTACATTTGATTGCTAGCATTTGTCATTTCTGATTGGTTAAAAGGTTACATCAGTAATTGGTTAAAATTAAACGTTTTAATTTGTATTCCTCTAATCAATAGTGATTTAGAGCATTTTTTTTTCATTTGACTGTAGATAACTTTGAATTCACCTTCTGAAAACTGCCTGTTTATATCCTTTGACTATTTAACAACTGAGGAATGGTTCATATATTTATGAATTTGGCTCAGTTTTATACTAAACATATATTTGAGAAATGAGGCCTTTGCTGTAAAATTTTTTAATACTACTTCATTTTTTATGGTAGCTTTTAGCAAAATGTGATTTCCTTGATTATTCCTTTTAATTAGGCCTATTTTTTGCTTTTTCTTGGTCAGAGAACATGGTTGCTACCACTGCCTTTTTTTAATATCAGCTGAAGCATATTAAATCCTACTCCAGTTCTTTAACTCTATGTATGTCTTTCTGTTTCATGTATGTCTCTGGTAAATAACATTTTTAGATTCTGGATTCTAATCCATTTTTCTATCTGCTTTTGTTTTATAGGTGAGCTCATTGTATTCATATTCATAGCTATGATTACTGTGTTTTCCTTTCCATCCCATTTTCTTCTGTTTTTCTTCTTCTTCTCTCTCTTCTTATCTTGTTCTTCCTCAAAAGTCTATTTTGCGCTTCCGGTTAAGATGGCGGCAGAGTAAGGAGCAGCTGCTCGATCTCTCCTGACCGAACCACACAGGACCCCTCAAGGGGAAATAAAAACGAGTCCAGAGGAACGAAGGAACCCCACAACAGGGCG
>NC_058135.1:41690710-41719041 GCF_016433145.1 Gracilinanus agilis | reverse complement strand
AAATAAATAAATAAATAAATAAATAAATAAATAAAAAGTCTATTTTGCTTCTAAGCTTCCTGGGCTTAGAATCAAGAAGACTCATCTTCATGAGTTTATATCTGGCCTCAGACACTTTTACTAGTTATTCGTCCCCGAGCAAGTCACTTAACTCTATTGGTCTCAGTTCCTCATCTGTAAAATGAGCTGGAGAAAGAAATGAGAAATGTCAAGCCACTCAATTATCTTTGCTATGAAAATCCCAAATGGGGTCCTGAAGAGTCAGACATGACTGAAATGACTGGACAAGTATGTGTACATATATATATATATATATATATATATATATATATATATATATATATATATATTTCCTTCTTCTTCTTTATATATATATTTCCTTCTTCTTCTTTGAACCAGTTTTGATGAGAGTGAAATTTAAGCATTGCCTGCTACCCTCCCCCATTTTCATTTCCCTTTCACTGTAAAAACTCTTCCTTATATGCTTCTTTTATGTGAAAAACTTTTCCCTATTCTACCTCTCCCTTCCCCCTACTCCCAGTACATTCCTCTTTATCATCCCTTCATTTTTATGAGCATTCTAATGTAATTGACTCACATACATGACCCATGTCTATGTAAACTCCTTTTTAACTCCTAATAATGATAAAATTTTTAGGAGTTAGATGAATCATGTTCTTATATAAGAATATAAACAGTTGGGGCAGCTGGGTAGCTCAGTGGAGTGAGAGTCAGGCCTAGAGACAGGAGGTCCTAGGTTCAAACCCGGCCTCAGCCACTTCCCAGCTGTGTGACCCTGGGCAAGTCACTTGACCCCCATTGCCCACCCTTACCAATCTTCCACCTATGAGACAATACACCGAAGTACAAGGGTTTAAAAAAAAAAGAATATAAACAGTTCAACTTTATTGAGGACCATATGATTATATTTTCATGTTTACTGTTTTATGCCTCTTGTGTGTCTTCTGTTTGAATGTCAAATTTTTTATTCAGATATGATCTTTTCATCAACAATGCTTACTAACTAGGTGGCTCAGTGGATTGAGAGCCAGGCTCAGAGATGGGAGGTCCTGGTTTCAAATCTGGCCTCAGACACTTCCTAGCTGGGTGACCTTGGGCAAGTCACTTAACCCACACTGTCTAGCCCTTACCACTCTTCTGCCTTGAAACCAATATACAATATTGATTCCCAAGACGGAAGGTAAGGGTTTCTTGAAAAAAAAAAAAGAATGCTTGGAAGCCTCCTATTTTATTAAGATTCCATTTCTCCCTCTGAAGAATTATACTCAATTTTGCTGGGTAGGTGATTCTTAGTTGTTATCTTAGCTTCTTTGCCTTTTGGAATAGTTATGTCCAAGCCCTCTGCTCCTTTAAGGTGGAAGCTACTAAATCTTGTGTGATCCTGACTGTGGAATTACAATAATCGAATTGTTTCTTCCTGGTTGCTTGAAGTATTTTCTCTTTGACTTGGGAACTCTGGAATTGCTTTTATATTCCTGAGAATTTTTGTATTGGGATTTCTTTCAGGAAGGATTGGTGGATTCTTTCAATTTTGATTTTACTCTCTGGATCTAAGATATTGGAGGTTTCCCTTGATGATTTTTTGAAGTATAATATGTAGGTTCTTTCTTTGATCATGGCTTGTATGTAGTCCAATAATTCTTAAATTCTTTCTTTGATCTATTTTCCAAGTCGATTATTTTCCTAAGTTATTTTCCTATTTTCTTCTTTTTTTCTTTTAAATTGTTTATTGTTTCTTGATGTTTCATAGAGTCCCCACTTGCCTAATTCTAAGTTTTAAGAAATTGTTTTCTTTGATGAGATTTTGTACCTCTTTTTTTCCAACTGAACAATTCTTTTTTAGAAGTTTTTTCTTTAGTGAATTTTTGTGCTTCTTTTGCCATTAGTGCAATTCTATTTTAAGGCATTATTTTCTTACATCACATGTATTTCTTTTCTCAATTTTTTTTCTCTACCACTTATCTCTTTCTTGACCTCTTTCAGGAATTCTTGTTTGAGCTGTGTAGAACTTTTTCTTTGAGGCTTTGTTTGTTGTTGTTTTCACATTATTGTTTGCTAAATTTATGCCTTGGTCTTCCCTGCCACGATAGTACCCTTTTATGGTCAAATCAACTTTTTATTGTTTACTTATTTTTCCAGACTATTTCTTGACTTTAAACTTTATTTTAAAATTTGGTTCTGCTCATCTTGAGGTGGGGAGGCACTGTTCCAAGGTTTGGCCTCTTTTGTGCCACTATATTCAGAGCTAGTTCTTGGGGTCTGCAAGTTTTTGGTGGTTCCAAGATTGTGTGGATCCTGGGAGAAGTGTGTTCACTGTTCTTCTGGTATGCACTCTGGTCTTTATCCAGAAAGGGCCTTTGGTCCCTGAAGCCCCAAGTACTAATACTCCTCTTTGCTTTGGAACTATGACCATGGCCCCTGTTTCCTTGTGACCAATGCTCCTTTCTACTGTGGAACTTTAACTCAGAACTGCATATAGGCCTGCTATATTCAATGCCAACAAAGGGTCAATCTTTTCCTGACCAGTTTTCCCCTCTTTACCATCTCTGGATTAAGAACTCCTGAAGTTGCTGTTGTTGCTGGTGTATGGGCTCTGCATAGGTCCCCACCCCAGTGTGAAAAACTTTTCTTGCTGACCTCATACATTTTCATGAGCCAGAAAAATGTCTCACCCTGACCTTTTATTAACTCTGAGGCTCCAAAATTTGATTTGAAGTGTTATTTTAAAATTGTTTGGATGGGAATGTTGAAAGAGTTCAGCTGGGTTGCCTCTAATGCACCATTCTGGCTCTGCCCCTTGCCATGTTCTTCCTATAAATTTATTTGGTGAATCATTAAATAAACCCAGTTACTGCCCTCAACCCCAAACCATCCAGTATGGCTTCGCTTATGTGAGAGTTATACTCTACTAAGCAGAGGAACTTTTCAACTTTCTTTTAGGCTTTTGGGTTAACAGATAAAAGGTATAAAAGATTTGCACAACAAATTAAGCTGTCTCTGACTACATATTACTAATTCTATATTTTTTATTCATAGAAAGTTACTAGATTCTTTGTTATTGTTTAGAAAATTGTTTGTGAATCCTTCTTTTAACAAAATTTTATTTTTTTATCAAATAGGAAAAAAAACCACTCTCCCCTCCCTACACTACTGAGAAATAAAGAAGAAAAAGAAAGGAAAAACCCTCTTAGAAATATGAATAATGAAGCAAAACAAATTTCTACAATGCCCATGTGTGTCATCAGACTTCCTAAGTCTTTCAGTTGTTTGACTTTATAGTATTATTGTTATTGTATAAATGATTTAACTGGGTCTCTTTATTTCTCTCTATCATTTATGTTCCCCAAACTTTGTAAAAAAGATGGGGCACCAGGGATGTTACAATATAATCTAAATGGTTATGGGTACACACACTGGGTTGAAGGAGAGACAGGATAGGGAGACCAAGAGTCAAGAATGACAGTTGGCCTAACTGTCACTCTGCTCACCCTAGGCCAGGAGTCATTGGAACCAACAGGCAAGGTAAACGTTTTAAACAATTTAATTAAGAGAAACTAAAAGGATGGGTTAGGGGTTTCTACACTAAAATCTAAATGGCAAAACCACAGGGCAAGGGGAGGACTTGACTTCTCTAATCTTAGTGACCTAAGCAGGCAGGGCTCAAAGAAGCAGTAATGGAGTCTCTAGCAAGCTGCTTCAAACCCGGTTCTAGCCAGGTTTGACCAGCACAGCTAAGGCTGAGGGTGACTTTGAAGCTTCTCACGGTTATCCACAGATGATCACAGGATGCCAAAAGCCCAGGTGGTCCAAGGTATCCAAGTAGAGAGAGTGTGCTTGAGATGCTGTCTACCAGATCCCAAACTCCTCCTCCACCTGGTGCTGCTCTGTAGGTTTTGTCCACTTGTTAGAAGCCACCACTCAGGATCCCAGGGAAATCAGGATGCAGGGTGTCCTTAACTCTGAGATCTCCCAAGGCTAGCAACAGTTTGTGCCAACCACTAATGGAGTCTCTCTCAGAGCACAAGCCCACTTCCTGCTCCTTCATTCCATCTTGGAATCATCCACCTCCAGCCCTTCCTGCTAGATCCATAGAAACTATATGCAACTAATACTACATAATCTTCCTCACAACAACTTCTCTGAAATCATCCCATCATTTCTAATAGGACAATATAGTATTTTGTATTTTAAGTTATATACCATAATTTGTTCAGCCATTCCTCAATTAAAGGTACCCACTCATTTCCCAATTCTTGATTACCTCGGAAAAGCTATAAATATTTAGGTATATCCTTAGATTTTGCTTTACTTAGGACTAATCCTTCCCTTAATCTGTTCTCTAATTCCCCCTTCTCCTTTTCCCCCTTTCCCTTCTGAGGGAAATGTATTTTTGAAATCTAATATGAGAAAGAGAGAGAGAGAGAGAGAGAGAGAGAGAGAGAGAAAGAGAGAGAGAGAGAAAATGTGTGTGTGTGTGTGTGTGTGTGTGTGTGTGTGTGTGTGTAGATGAGAATGAGGCTGAATTGTCAGCTCCTCCCTCCACTCCCTTCTCATTTGTTTAGATGTAGATTTGTGCATCCTAATTATATGAAACAATTATCCCTAACTTTTGTTTCCCCTCTAGTGTATAGTTCCTTTCTCTTTCCATTCTTCTCTTAAAATCAGTAAGAAATAACAGAACCATTCCTAGACTGTCAAGTTAAATTTCCTCTATGATCCCTGATGATGATAGAGCTTGGAGGGAACATATATATCATCTCTCTATATTGGAAACTAAGCAGTTTATCCATTATTACTCATTCATTATTTTTTATATTTCTCTTAATTATTGCATTGAGATCCTTCCAAGTTTTTATGCCATTCTGGTCCATCAGGAATGCTTGGGAGTCATCTATTTCATTCAAGTTCCATTTTCTCCTGTGTAGGAATATACTTGGTTTTGCTGGGTAGGTTATTCTTGTCTGTAAGTCTATATCCTTTGCCTTCTAAAATATCATATTCCACTTCTCCACTCTATAGTGGTGACGGTTAAATTGTATGTGATCCTGGCTATGGCTCCTTGGTGCTTGAACTCTTTCTTTCTGACTGCTTGCAGCATTTTTCTTCGCTGTGGGTGCTCTGAATTTTGACCATAATGTTCCTGGAAGTTTTCATTTTGGAATATCTTTCATGAGGAGACAGGTGGAGTCTTTCTATTTCTACTCTGCTGTCCTAAGAAATCTTAGTGTTTTCTTTTATGATTTCATGAAATATGGTACCTAGGCTTTTTTTTTTTTTGGTCATGATTTCCAGGTAATCCAAAGATTTCTATGTTCATTTCATTTTATTTTTTAAAACCTTTATCTTCTATCTTAATATCAATTCTAAGCAACAAGGGCTAAGCAATCAGGGTTATGTCTTGCCCAGGGTCAGACAACTAGGAATAGTCATATTCTTAAGTTTTTTCCCTGTGACTTGTTTTCCAGGTCAGTTTCCTTGTTTCCTATGAAATACCTTATATTTTCTTTTATTTAAAAATAAGTTTACTATTTCTTGATTAATTATGGAATTGTTATCTTCTATTTGATCTTTTCTAATTTTTAAGGAATTTGTGGTTTGGCTAAAGCTTTATATATACTGTGTCAAGAGGTTCTTTGTCACCATAATAGCTTTTTATGGTGACATTCTTCTCTTATTTGTTCATTCTTCCTGTCTACTTCCTGACTCTGGCCCACAACTTCACCTTATCTGAGTTACCGTCAGGAACAGGTCACCTCAATGGACCCTGAATCTATGACCCAGGGCTAGGTAATGAGCAATAAATGCCTGTTGGTTCCTCCTTCTCCTTCCTACACAAATTTAGGACCCTTGAAGTTTGATTTTTAGGCCTCTTCCTTCCCAGGTGCCACAGCTTCTTCCAGTGTAGGAATGTTCTGTCTAGTGCTGTCCTGACCAGATCTCATCCCCAGGATCTAGAGATTTCTCTGTTTCCTTACATGACCTCACTTTTTTACCCTTGTATTTCCCAATCAAAATTAAATTGAGTGCATATTCCAGATCTCTTTGGAGGAGTTGGGGCAAATGAGGTGGGGAGCTGGCTGTACTTCTTTTGTTAATGCATCATATTACTGCCACTCTCCTGTGGAATTTTTTATTCAAAAAACATCTTAAAATCAGTTCCTTTATCATTTCTTAGTTTCAAAGACTCCTAAATAATTTAAAAAAAAGTATAAGAGTATGGTAGTGGACTAGATTGTCTTTAAAGTTTCTTCCAGCTCTAAATCTATGGTCCTATGATGTACCATGTTCTAATTTAGCTTTGTTAAGAAAACAATAATAGTTATTTAGTCCTGCAGAGCAAATGATCAAATTTCTTCTGGAAAACCTGGAGGTCATTAACATCAATTTCAGCTCTAAAATTATGATCTACATGCAGATCAGAGCATAGTATCTTTCACATTAATTTATCTATGGTTTTATTTTGGGGTTTAGATTTAATATAAGTATTCTCTTACAACAATGACCAATAAGGGAGTATGTTTTGCATGATAACATATGTATTACCCAGATCAAACTGCTTACCATCTCTGAGGGGGAAGGAAAACAATTTGGATCTTATAATTTTTTAGAATCTTAGAATCTATGTTGAAAATTGTTATTACATGAAATTGGAGAATAAAATCTTTAAATAAAAATAAATAAAGATGATCTACGATCTTATGAAAATATAAATATGACACTGGAATATTGATAAAAATCAAACTAAATGATAAAGAAAAAATAAACACAACCATATCAATTTCAGAATTTAGAAACTAAATACTATACTGAAAAATAATAATACATATTCTACAGATGACACATCATTAAAGAAAGAGAAGGCTTAGAGAGGATATTCTAATATTAGAGCTCATTCTATTATCTTTAATCTCTGTGAAAGCCAGTTTTGAAGCTCTTTCCAAACCACCTGTTTTAGTGGAATTAGATTTAACTAAGGGCTAGCTATAGCTAGCTGGTACTTCACAACGAAACATGTTACAAACAGCTAAGTGAAGTAGCTACAGAGAAATTCTCTTTCAGAAATACAAAGCTCCAGTGGCTTTTTACCTTGAAGGTAAACCAGAATTCTTGGTCATTTAAAGCCCTTTACAATCTTACTCCAGCCTATCACATTACTTCCACTCATGCCCTCTTCATTACAGCTGGCCAATTTGCTATTGCCCACAGATGACATCCTGTCTTCATGGGTTGTCCCCCTTCCCTGGGATCTTCTCTTTGCTTCCTGCTGTCGCTTCGCCAGTTCTTGGAGGAAGCCTTTCCTGATCTCCCCAGATATCAGTGCTCTTTCTTCCAACCAAATTACTTTGTATTTACTCTGTGTGTATTTTCTATACGTTTATCTGTATAATTGTACATGTTGTACCTTCTATCCCATGACCATAGAGAGGAAGCTTCTCGAATGCAGAGAGTCATTTGGTTTTGTCTTGTATCTCTGGTGGCTACCATAGGAAGCACAAAGGAGGTACTCAATAAATGCTTGTTCAATTGAATTGGTTAGGTAGTGGCTGACAAATGGCTCCCTGATGAGGGTACTCAGGTAATCAGATGTTGACCTGCTTGATATCTTACTGGCAGGTTTTAAGGGGTTTAATTTTAAATTTAAGGGGTTTAATTGAATGAACAGAAAAACATAGGAGCTGATTTTTTTTAAGTACATAAATCACTGGATGACGATTAAAAAAAGAAATAAGAAATCTAAATTACTAGTATTAAAGAAAGTAAATGTGAATTTATGACCAATGAAGAAAGAATAAAAGAAATTATTAGGAACTATTTTACCAATCTGTACCAATTATGTGTCAATGATTCTGACAATCTAAAAGAAATGGATGAATATTGACTAAAATGTAAAATATCCAGATTAACAGGAAAAGAAAGAATGCTACTAAATTCTTTCTATGATACAAATATGGTCTTAATACTTATATCAGAAACTTAAAACAGAAAAAGAAAACTATCAACTAACATGTCTAATAAATACAAATGCAAAATTAAAATAAAATTGCAGCAAGGCTATATTAGGAGCATAGTGCAAAGATTGTTATGATAGGATCAGTATCCTGGAGTATTCTTCTCTTCCCTGATTTCCTTGACTCCCTCCTTTTATGCAACCTGGTTGGCCCCAGTTTCCCTGAAACAGCTTCCTAGTCTGGGAGCTAAAAGGTCTCAATAGCATAGAGTGGGTACCTCTCAGACTTAATGGTTGCCTAAAATGATGCCTAAAAATATCTTTGCTGCATATTCTTATTGCATTTAAACAAAGTAAATCTCCTTTGTTCAATGGCTTGTAAATGTCTCATTTTTTCTCAGTGCTGAACCTGAACTAAAAAGGTGCTAGGAGTTATAGAGCACCTACAACATTTGGTGCAGTGTTACCAGGTTGAGACAGAGGAAATGCCCTTGTGGCTCATGTTGTGGTCAAGTTAGGGAAAAATCCCTAAAAATACTGAGGAAGAGAATTATCTGATCAGATTGTGAGGCACTGCCTAACTCCTTGTTGATGGTAAGTCTATTCATTGGGGCCTGGAAGCTGGCTCTAGCTCAGGCAGATGGATTAGCTCTGTGAGTGCTCTGGTAGGCTGCCCTAGAGGGCAAAGAAAGTGCCAGGGCCAGCATCTGCTGGATGTTGCTGACTGTATTTCAGAAGTTGGATAGCCAGTGTGGTAAGACAGAAAGTAAACTGTGCCAGTGAATTCTGCAACTAGAGACAGAGATTGAGCAATGAAAGCAGAGAGAAGGCTAAAGGAATTGGAGGCCATACAAGTGAAGAAAAATCTATCCTAATGGGGGTGGGGACTGAGGGCCTCCAGCCAGGAACCCACCCTGCTATGGGACACCATCTAAATTCAGTATCTGTGGGTAAATGACAGCTCCTCTTGACTTCTCCTTTCTCTGTCTCTGTCTGTCTGTCTGTCTGTCTCTCTCCCCATCCCTCTCTCTCTCTCTCCTCTCTCCTTCCCTCTCCCCCTCCTCTCTCTTTCTTCCTCCCCCCCCACCTCTGTCTGTCTCTATCTCTGTCTCTCCTCCTCTGTGTGTATCTCTGTCTCTTTTCTCTCTGTGTCTCTGCTTCCTTTTTTCTTCCTCTCCTATCTCTCTTCCTTTCTTTTTTCAATCTCTCACTCTCCCCTTCCTTTTTTCTCTATCAGGTCTTGTGTAGAATTGTAGATACTTCTCCTTTCCTGATATGGCTACTTACCTCATGTTGTACCAGATCTTTTCTTTTTCTGTTCCCTCACAGACTGAACCTCCTATAAAGCTTTCAGGATGACTCAAGCCCACCTTTCTGTTCAAATTTCAAGATCATTCAGGTCACTCAAAGCCAAGAGGGAATGCCTGTTCCTCTGAACTACAAATCCTAGAATGACAATTAAGTCTCGAGTTCCTATTTCAGTGAAAATAAGGTTTCCCTGGATACTGTAAAGTAAATTCATGCTTCACACTAACATTTTAGAATCTAATTTTTAAATGATGGGAAGTTCACAAGTTCAAATATTAGCTTGTCAGCTGATGACAGCCAAGCGAAAGGAATGGGTTTGTACTCTTTTTTTTCAGCAGGGCATAACAATGATGTCTGACAGCTCTGAATTCTGCCATGATAAATCAACTTGATGAATCTGAATTTCTAAGAACAATATAATTCATCTCCATGGGACCAGTAATTTCCTAAGAAAACAAACCCCAATAGAAAAAAGAACAAGGAAAACAAAGGGCTTTCCATTATAATAGTCTTTGACCTCATTACTTACACAACCACAGATTTCAAGAAAAACAAAATATACATAGGAATGAACAAACACCCTGAGAAGACTCCACCCTTAAGTTCAACACTTGGTGATATTAATCATCTACCTGAACTCATTCCTCACTGATTAACATACTTCTCCCGTTGTCATATCCTCCTCATCCCAGTGATTTTCACCTCTTAGCTGTCATTACCCCAATCTCTGTCTCCCACTCCCTAATCCCATACTGCCACCCCCCTCAACTGGCACCCTGCAATCTCCCACTAAAAGCCACCCACCCTCCCCATTGTGCTCTCTGGAATGCTTGTTTCATAGATAACAAATTTGCTTTCATCTTAAATATTCTTTTCTATTTTCATCTTCTGACTCTCCCTGAGACCTGTTTCCCTCCTGATGACACAGCCTTCCTGGTCATACTTTATAGCACTGGTTGCACTTACTCACTTCCCCTGACTCACTTGTTGAGGTGGGGGAGTTGGAATACTCTCAGGTCCCCATTGCCACTGTCAAATACCATCCCACAGTATCTTCTCCTCCTTCAGTCGACCAAAATTCTGGTAACTGTTGTCTGCCAGCCTCGAAGGCAATCCCCTTCTTTCCTTAATGCGTTTATCATAGAGCTCACAGTCTTTCTCCCCTCCTTTACTCTTGGTCTCATACTAGAGGACTTCGACATTGCCCCTCAGTTCTTTAATTTATTTTACATGATTTATTCCTCCACTCCAAGAGGTGGTCATAACCTGGACCTTGCTATCATGAGTTTCACTTTCATCTGAACTGGTCAAAGGTGGGAAGAATGTACTCAAATAAAATAGTTGGTTCAGAAATACCCTTCAATCAAGTACACTCCTCACTCTCTATTCTTCTTCTTTCTAAGGACTGAGCCTGCTCCAGGAAATAAAAGTATAAGAGAATAAGATGAATAGAAACACAGAATGATCATAACTATGACTGGGAATTGGATGAACTCAACCATAAAACAAACAGAAAGCAAAATAGATTAGAAAGCAGAATTCAAAGATATGTTGTTTACAAGAAACAGATTCCCAGAATGAAAATAAGGAGTTAGAGTAAAATCTATTATACTTCAGTCGGGCAAAAAATTCCAATCAAAACAACAGGGTAGCAATCATGAACTCAGACAGACCAATAGCAAAAATAGATTTAACTAAAAAAAGAAATCAAAAGGTACCATAGACAATGAATTAATATCAATACTAAACATGTATATACCAAATGGCATAACTTCTAAATACTTAAAGGAAAAGTTCAATGAACTGCAAGGAGTAATAGACAGGACTATTTAGGTAAGAAAAAATTAAGGACCAGAACATATAAAAGTTTAATAGAATAAACTGGAGATTATTGAATATAAATAGAAAAAAACCATTTCCTATCTGTGTTAGAACCTTTACAAAAATTGATTATATATTAATTAGGACAGAAAAATCTCAAAAAGAAATGCAGATCAGCAAAAACGTTAAAAAAATATTTTACTGAACACAAAGATCACACAAGTGTAAGCTTAAGAGATAAGATTTGGACACAACCCCCCTTACTCTGGGGCGAGGGCAGTTTCCACTTCTTCATGTTCCATAAATCAAATGAATGCTTAGAGAATAACTGCTCTAGGCAACAGCCCAATTTCCCTGACAAGATATAAGTGCATGTTTTTCAACTCTAAAAAATAAATCTAGAATATGAATGAATTGTATTAGAAACCAGTATGTATTTCATAAATGTTTGTTTGCTTCAGCCATCAGATGTTAAACACCAGTGGTTTAGATGTCGACAATGACAGTGACCTATTCTCAGCAGTTCAGGTCTCTCCTGAATTTCAGGTTGTTGACATCAATAATGGGCTAGTATTAAAATCTAAACTTTATCATTATTCCCCTCATGTTAAGCCTAGAGTTCAATACGACCACAATTAAAGTACAAAGAAATTTGGTAATAATTCCAGTGACTGGATGGTGGGCCCAAAGTTAAAGTTAGGTATCATTGACTTTTTTGTCTAATTCCTCAATATTCTCTTGGAGTCAGGTTTTCCAAATAAGAAACATTAAATTGCATACTCAATAAAATGTGAAAGGTTTGGTGACTACATATTCAGAAACTAAAACTAAAACTGCAAAATATTAAATTCCAGGTTGTAAACTGCATGGCATAGGAATAGAGAATGGTGGAGTGAAAGGAAGCATTTTTGTCCACCTTGACCAAAACACTTCCTCCACGACAAGCTAGAAAAAAAAAATGCACCAGAATGAATTCTGATTGGAAAAGCCAAGAAAAAGCCATAGTGAGTCATTTTCCAGTCTAGGGTAGCTTAGAAAAACAGACAGAGAGATCTGCTGACCCTGAGGTGGGGGCTGGGACAAGAAAACAGAAAGATGGCAGTAGGGATGGGAACATTCCAGCCTCCAGGAAAGGGAAGGCAGCTAAGACAGAGCACCAGGGTAGGAAGGAAAGGGCAGAAAGAGATCTTAGGGGACCCCTGAACTAGCACTGGGAGCAGAAGGTCTAGCTGAATATTGAAAAAGGCCTCTTGAAATACATAGCACTTCACCTTAGCCTGGAAAAGAATCAAGGCTTCCAAGAGCCAGAGACAAGCAGTGAGAGCGCTCTAGGAATGGACAAAGGTGGGGAAGGCAGGAAATGGAATACTGTAAATATGGAATAGCTAATTTGGTTTGAACAAAGAGTATGAGGAGAGTAGTAGTGCTGAAAGTCTAGAAAGACAGTTGAAGTCAGATTTTGAAGATCTTTAAATGTCAAACAGGAAATTGTTTTTAAATGAGCTCAAGTTTAGCCTGGGTACATAAATGGAAAAGTGGTAGTAATCTGTAAATATTGCTTTCATCTAGAAACACAATTTTAGAATTAGAAGGGTCTTTAGATATCATCTGGTTTGACCTTCACTTTTTACATAATCTATATAGCCTAACAGAACTCTGTCACAAAAGTCAGAGATTTGGTTAGTAATAATGTGGGATCTGACAAAAACAAAAAACAAAAAAACCCTTTAAAGAATAATTATCATTTGCCTTTTCTCAATCCTCAATCTCAATCTCTCTATAGCCTTTGACACTACTGAACATTCTCTTCTCCTTGATATTCTTTTCTCATTAGGTTTTTGGACATCATTTTCTCCTGGTTCCCCTCTTATCTATCAGACTGCTCCTTCGCTGTATTCTCCTCTTCCCCTATCAGTCTCCCTAGCCTCCTCTATGGATTTTTTTTTTAGTTGCCAGGTGAAATAACTTATGTAATTTTTGAGAATGTATCTCTCATGAGACTAATTAATCCTGCCCTTTTGGGTATCCCTGCACCCCGGTGCAGCTTGGACCCCAGATTACAATCTCCTCTTGCCTTGATTAAAGATATTATTGCAATTTTGGTAGTTTTCTTTAATCCAGGTTGATACTCCTCACCAGATACTTTTTTCAGTCCAGTGATCCTTCCTTATTGTTCCCCAAACAAAACACTCCTTCTCAGCTCCAGGTATTTTCTCTTGCCATTCCCCCAAGCCTGTAATGCTTTCTCTCTTCATCTCTGCTTATTGACTTCTCCAGCTTACTTTTCAAGTCCCAACTAAATTCCCATTTTCTGCAGAAAGCGTTTCCCCAGTCCCCTTAATTTGAGTGCCTTCTCTAAGTTAATTATTTTCTATTTATCCTTTCTGCAGTTCATTTGTATATACAGATATCTCTTTCACATCACAATTTTCCCCACGCAGTTTTGATATATTGCAGGTTAGAATAAGAAATTAAATGAGGATTTGAGGGAAGTTTTTCAAAGGCCAGCAGAGAACACAAAAAAATTTTTTAGAAACTAAGAAATGCATAAATATATTTGTAATATTGTATAATAAAACATATTTTATCTTTTAATGCCATAATTTATTTTTTAAAGTTAAAATAAGAAAAAGTTAAAGTTTGTGAAACGAATGTGAAAGTCAAGAGATGATCCCCAAAGGCTAGAAAGGCACAGATACTTAAGAAGTTTAGTAACTCATAGATGCCTAAAATGTTTGTAGCTATATATAATATTACCTGTACAATATGTATTTTTCTGGTCAATAGCATAAATGAACAGGTACATGATTTTTTCTTACAATTAAATTTGTAATAAAAGAACTGCAGTGCTTTGCCCTCGCTTGGGGATGCCAAGCATATTTACATGGATTTTCCAGATGGAGGGTATGCCTGCATGCCCCTAACTCCCCTTCCCCCAGGTAGAAGGGATACCTGCATTTGTTTGTTCTTCAGCCTCTCACACTGTAACTGCTTTAAAGACAGAGACAGTGTCTTGCCTCTTCGTCTATTCCCAGTGCTTGGTTCGACAGAGTGCCTAGTAAATGATAGGCATTTAATAAAGGTTTATTCATTGATTGATTATTGATTATTAATATAGTAATATGGTAGGAGAAAAAAGCCTATTTAAAGAAGACGGAACAAATGTATGTATCTTGGGCAGCCTTATACCTGTTTTTGGAGGGACAAGATAGGGAACTGGTTGATTTGATCAACAATCTAGCCAATGTTTCAGCCCCAGGAAGAAGGATGTGGTGCTTCAGAGAAGCTGTAGAGGGCAGCATTGCTACATAATTTGCTTCTGTGGACCAGAAATAGTCCAAATGGGAGTTGGTCTGATGGGTTTCTGCGCCTGGTTTACAATGCTAATATCTGTGTTGGGGGCAATGGCATCATTTTTAAGGCTTTTTCTATAACTTGCAAATTTTTAAACATTTAAAAACTTGAATGTTTTCTAAAATTTCCTATTAGTTTTCTACAAAATGTTAACTCCAATTGTAGTCCATTTCCAGTCCTGTTGACTAAGGTTCAGAAATACTAAATGCCAATTATGGTCAAAGTACAGAGGAAGATGCAAAGATAAATAGAAAGACATAGTATTTCTGACATAGTAGATATTCAGCACCATGGAAGGAAGACCGTAAATGTTTCCTAATCATCAAGCATCTCTGAATTACTATAATGGGATACAAATATAAGGAACTATTGTTTTGATTTTTCTGTTCTGAATTTGTTCTGTTCTGAATTCTGTTCTCAATTTCCTAGCCTAGGCGACTAAGACAAATCATTTTTTAGACCTGTTGCCTCCTTATCGATTGATTTAATAATTCTATGTTCATGTAGAAGATTGTGCTTGTACTGTCTTACATCTTAACTGAATGTGATGGGGATAACGCATATCCTCAAATGTGGGACGGGATAAAGATGTGATATGACATAGATGTAAAAGTTTTAATTTTTAATGGATTAATATACTTGCCTTTGGGAAAAGAAACAAAATTGGATTGTTTTCATTTCAAAATTGAGACCTGTGATTGGCTTTCAAATGTTTTCCACTGAGAAAATGATATACTGAAAGAACTCATGATAACTATAATTGTGTTAGTAGCCTTAGAACTTCTGCAATTAAACCAGTGAAAAACAACATAAAAGGTCAAGTAAAGATCATTTTTCTACCTGATATATTTAAATTTTTATCCTCAAGTTAATAAGAAACTATTGAATTTCCTTCAGGTCCATTTGAATATCCACCATGCCTATCCACCTTTGTATATGTTTTAATAATTGTCTTTAGTTACTGTCTCTAAGGTCTCAAGTTGAATTGAGGATTTTACACAAAGAATTGTTTCAAGTTAATGTCAAGAAAATTTAAATATTTCTTTAAATCTCCACAAAATCCATCTCTTTTGCATATCCATCTTCTTCACAAAACAATTTACACTATTATATCTGGTGGTATACACATTATATATACAATACAGTGAGAAAGGAGAACGGAAATACTTCTTGTCCTCAGGATGACCAGAAATAGAGCTCCTTGTCACATACTAGGTCAGAAAGGGTTCAATGAGAGCTTTAAAATCTTTAACTTGACATCCTGGGAAAACAAAGAATGACTCAGCAAAATACTGTCATTCTCTGAAAACAAAATGTTGTTATAGTTTTAGAAAGAAAATCAGAAAAACCCAGTAGCTTTCCTGTCTAAGAAGATACATAGAAAGTAAATATAGAATTCAGTATCTTCTGCTACTCACTCAGTAGAAATTGATGTTTTCTCTAAACAAACCACTTTCCCATCTCTCCTTAATTTGATATAGGCTCATTAAACCGAATAGGTCCTTAAAGTCACACAGTCCTAAAGCACTTAGCTTTAAGGAAAAGTTTGTCTCAATTTGAAACTCACACATTAGATGGACTGCTTGTTCAAAGCATTTCCATCTGTGGAAATATATTTAAAAGGGTGTAAATTTTATTTTTAAAAATCCCAAGTGTGGTCTAATTGCTTGGTTAAAAAGTCATTTTTCAAATTAGTACAGCACTGGAAAGTTACTACTAGTAAAAAATGAGTTTTAACATTGTAGCTAAATGTTTACTAAAACTTCAAATCATAAAAATTGTATCTTATTTCATGAACTTTTCTTAAATGAAAGATTGATTTTTTTTCTGTTCTCTCTCTGTCTCCCTCTGGTTCTTTGTCTCTATCTCTCTGTTTCCTTATGTATCTCTTTTTCTATATCTATCTCTGGCTCTTTCTTTCTCATCTTAAGTGCTCAAGGATACTTTTAAGTAGTCTTCTTCTAGCTCATAGATAGCATTATCTATACCACATGCAACATTCAGGTAAATATAAGAAGATAAACTAAAATACTCCAACTTTGAGTTGCAGGTACCTTAATTTGATTTTCTTCCTATAGTTTTGGTGTTTATGTAAAGTTATCTATAAGGTTTGAACTGACTTTCACCACATGAATGAATTCTGGAAGTTCAAAACCTGATTAGGTTTTATAAGTCCCTACTAAACTATATGTGAGAAGGAAATTTGTATTTTTATTTGATCAATCAGAGATTTAGACTGTCCTTCCATTTGTCTTGAATTTGGGTCAATCAGCAACCAGGGAATTGATCCCACAGGCACTGCCTACCTGGATGGTGCCAGGCTAATTGAGGAATTGTGATTGGTTTCTGGGGAGTGATGTAAGAGAGCCACTGGGTGTAGTAAGGATTTATAAGATGAGACCCAGCAGGAAGCTAGGGGGTGTTATTTTCTGAGGCTGAGATTTGAAGATAGACACTGAGTTATTAGGTTCTGGATTATTAGATTAGGAAATTCTTCACCTCCTTTCTATATTTCTCTCTTATTTTCTTTTTCTTATTTATAAATCTAACTATTAACAGTCTTGTGACTTAAGGGTTAATTACAATTTTTGGCGACCACCCATTCTAACCATTGCATATACTAAGTCTTATAAAGTAGTTTGGAACCTAGAAAGTAGATTTACTGGAAGTAGAACCTCTGAAGCAAATTTACACCTCTGTGAATCTGCTCTAGAAATGAAGCCCATTGTTAACAATTGATACTCCTATTAAAGACACCAGGATACTAATTCAGGAATAAATGTCTCTGAGGTTGAATAGACCAAACTGGACAATTTGTGACAGTGGTCAAGAACAGAGATCCCTTTAACTTTTAATGTCAAAGGGAAAATGTTTCCAGGAAGTAGACAACTTCATGACATATACAGCTAAACATAAGACAACAGAATAAGAAATCCATTTTTAAAATGAACATTAACTGAATGTTGGGGCCTTCCTCTCTCTTCCTGAGTCACAGAGTCACATTTCAAGGCTTGTTTCCACCTAGGTTTATTTCAAATTAATACCTGAACTCCATGTTACCTCTGGAAACCCAAGTAAGGTTAGTGCCATCTTTCCACATATTATACCTTGGGATCTCTTGAACAAAGGTGTACCCAAGGACACCATCATTCTACCAGTCACCTCTCTTCACAACCCAAGGAACACTGACTCCTAAATCCTGATGATTTTGCCTTCACAACACCTTTCTCTCTTCTGACACAGACACAACCCTGGTCCATCCCAGCATCCCCTGACATCTGGACCACTTCAATAGCCTCCTGGTTGATCTCTCTGCCTCAAGTCTCTTCTCTCTAGTCTATCCTCCAGTCATTTATCAAAGTGATCTTCCTAAAATTCAGGCCTGACCATGTTACCTCCTTCAAAAAAATTCAGTGTAACCTACCACATCCAGGATAAGATATAAAATCCTCTATTTGGTATCCAAAGTGTTTCATAAACTAGTCCCTTCGTGCTTTTCTGGCTTTCTACTAGTCAGTTCTGCTATAACACTTGTTTAAAAGCAAGAATATGTTCCAACATTATTGCTATATTAGGAATAGTTACAGCATAACTTGAATTTGGGGTATGGAAATTCTTGATTTCATCCTCCAAAAACAGCTAGAATGAAGAAAGCTGTACTACTTTTCATAATAACTCATTGACAAACAAAATCCAGGTCTTTCTTCAAGGTAAAGCACCAACTCACTACCTATGTCATTATATGAGAAAGTGAAGGTTGGGGTTTGTTTTCATGGTCACATTCCATAATACAGTTCTCCTTCCTGTCCAAGATTACCTTTGACTGGTTGGGTCAGATAGTTCTTCTACCTATCCTACTAAGCAGTCATAGCTCACCAACTGTTTAGTATTCTTTTTTACCTCATACTATATACAAGACAAATCCAACTAAACTTATACAAAAAAAATCATTCCTCAGAAGGATAAGAGGTATATTAAGAGGCCACTGAAGGATGAAAATTGTTTCCTCTTAAATTTCTGACTATATCTTTCTCAAACCACTTGTATTTAGAGAAGTTAAATTTGAAATTGATAAGTGCCATCTTCCTTTTCATTTTGTCTAAGTTATTTGACAGGATGTCACCATATAGATATTTCCTGAGTATAGCCTCTTTTAGAGGTAGACATAATACTTCTGGTTTCTTTTTGGTATTAAAAAATATCATTTATTTTATCTCTTTTATTCCCTTGATGTTTGGTCAGTTTCCACCTACTTGACAGGTTCAGAAGGGAAAGAAGACAGAAGGTAAGGGTTTAAAAAATATATCGTAGTGTTCAGAATTCAGAAATGGATTAGTAATATGTAAAGAAAAAATGAGATTAGCAAACGTGTAATCCACAGCTGTCTTCCCAGTAAGGTTCTCTACCAACACAGGTCGGCAACTTCTCTGCAATTTATCATTTTATGCGGTTGCCTGGCGAGGCAACTGTGAGGCTAAGTGACCTTCATGGACTTCCAGGGGCAGCACACATCAGCCCAGGCATTCCTGGCTCCTCATCCAGTTCTGTAGCTATCCATGGAAACGGGTTCTCTTACAAATGTAGTTAACCAGACACTGGAATAGCAATCACACAGTCTGGTTCTGGAGAAGAGAGCTGAATCAGCTAGGTCAGTAACAAAGGTTATGCGGATCTCAACTAGGGTGCTGTTATAGGGATTTTTAATTTCCTTTTATTATTAGGGGGTTGGGGACTATTCCTCTTATAATTTTTAGTTAACTAAAAGTCTGTCTTTTTTTTTAATTTTTAAAAAACCCTTACCTTCCATCTTGGGATCAGTATTTTGAACTGGTCCCAAGGCAGAAAAGCAGTAAGGGCTGGGCAATTGGGGATAAGTGACTTGCCCAGGGTAACCCAGCTAGGAAGTGTCTAAGGCCACATTGGAACCCAGAACCTCCTGTTTCTAGGCTTGGCTCTCAGTCCACTGAACTACCTATCTGCCCCTGAAAGTCCATCTTAATATTGATTTATCTGACTAAAATCTGTTCCAAAGAGATGTAAAAATTTACTTAAGGCCTTAAACATTCCTTAGATAAGAAGTGTAATGTTATTATATAATAGAAGTCAGAGAAAGACTCTCTGCTTTCCCCTTACTTTTTTTTTTTTTAACCCTTAATTTCGGTGTATTGTCTCATAGGTGGAAGAGTGGTAAGGGTGGGCAATGGGGGTCAAGTGACTTGCCCAGGGTCACACAGCTGGGAAGTGGCTAAGGCCAGGTTTGAACCTAGGACCTCCTGTCTCTAGGCCTGACTCTCACTCCACTGAGCTACCCAGCTGCCCCTTTCCCCTTACTTTTTGGCAATATGTAAGTCTTCTTTCTCAATCTGTCTGTGAATCCTGTAAATGTAATTTAATCCATATCCTGACTTAGTTTACCTAATAGAGTTTGTTTATTGAAGTTTATTTCCTTAGTGGATATATTAGATTATAATTCTCACTAAATTTGTTCAACTATTATGATATTGAAGGAAATAATAGAATTATGGATCTATCTTCTCTTTAACTTTTCTGGCCTAAGAGCAATGTATAAAATTGCAACATGGAAATGAATTATTTTTATGTCGCTCTGACATAATTTTGCCCATAAGAAGACTTGTAAGAATCCTACTAGGGGATAATGTTTTCTCTGAGGCTTGAACCTTACTTGAGCATAATAATAAAATCCAGGTTTTTACCTAATAACTTCTACATTGTTGTAAATATGTATTTGGCAGCAGTTATCCACCACATGAATTAAGAGAGAAGATATTTCTTCCCTAACAGTGGTGAGTCAGAAGGGTCAAACTGACTGTCAGAGGAGACAACTCCAGATTACGCAAGATTAAAATGTAATTAAGAAATGTTTTAAAAATTAAAAATACAATCCAACAGAGACAATGTTAATTTATAGTTTTCTAAGTCAATATGCCGCCCCCAAGGATCAGATTATATTTGAATTTGACACTAATGTCAGTGCGTGGGCGACTTTGGCAATGACTAGATATGTGGGGTGAAGGAGAATGAAGAGTCAGTGATGATTCTGAGATGGCAAACTTGGAAAACTGGAAAATTAGTGATGTCCTTGATAGAATCTGAAGTCAAACCACAATTGCCCACCTTTCCTCTGGCACTCCCCTACTTTGTCTTGATGTAACACTGATAGTAACATTGGTCAAGTTGCCTCAAGTCATTGGGCCTTTGTTTTTGATCTGAAAAAATGAGGAGGTTGATCTTTAAGACCTATTCTAGATCCAATAATCACAATAATGTATCTTGAGGTAACATTCCACTTGCTTATTTGAAATCTATTCACTTATAATTGGGAATAATAGGTCTAAGAGGCATGGCAGCCTAATTTTAAGAAATCATAAAGAATTTCAGAAATAGTCCAAACTGGTGGTGGAGCCAAGAAACTCAGCTGAGCTCTCCCAAATTCTTCTCTAAACAATTTTAAAATAAATTCTAGAGTGGAAGAGCCCACCAAAGGATGAGGCAACACAATGTTGCATCCCAAGATAACTTAGAAGGTGGGCAGGAAAGGGGCATCACAATGGAATGAGAGTGGAACACAGTTGAGAGCAGACCATACCAGGGCAGACCCCACCATGGCAAGTCAGTAGCAAGCTGTGGGGGTGACTGAATCAGCAGCAGTGACTTTCAGAGCTCTCATCCAAAAGAGTGTTAAGGGGGTTGGACAATTAGTCAGAAAAAAGATTACAGGGGCCCTTTCAATGGCAGTGGGTGCAGGACTCTTATATTGCCCTTATGCAGATCTGGGTGGCAGCCCTAAGGCAAGGAGCACTAGCACACCAGAGCTTGTGGTCACAGGCCGACAGAGCTCCTTGTTAGAATTCAAGGGTAGAAAAGAATATTTAGGGTCACAAAAAGACTAGAACAAGCCAGAAAAGTAGTAAATATACTCCTTCTTAGATCATACCATTCTGGAAGAACTGAAAACTTAGAGACCCCCAGAACCAGCTCTCAAAAGAGCTCCACAGAAAACCTTGGGATAGTGCCCCCTCCATCCTAAGCAGAACCCAATTTTACAGTTTTTTAAAGTTTTAATGTTAGCTTATAGAGAAAACAGAAAGGTTCCATGATGAACCTCTGTAGACCAACACAGATTAGCAAGTCTGTGCTCCCCTTTCTTAAACATAACAAATTACCCTTCTTAATTTCTTAATTAATTCCTTAATTCCTGATTTACAAAGTAAGCTCATGAGTCAAATTATTCCTATACTCTGGTTCGTCAGGAATAACAAAATAGCTTACTTGGATGACAGAGGCTTGCATCCAAATTTCAAAGATGGGGTCTAATTCTACTGTACTTGTTATGTGACAGCTAAAAATTCTGAGAGACTGGCTTCCAGGTAAGAAAATCAATTTATTGGGACAGTTAGGTGGCTCAGTGGATAGAGAGCCAGGCCTGGAAGTGGGAGGTACTGGGTTCAAGTCTGGCCTCAGCTGTGTGAGCCTGGGCAAGTCACTTAACTCTAATTATCTCGCCCTTACCATTCTTCTACCTTGGGACCAATACCAAGTTTCAATTTTAAGATAGAAGGTAAGGATTTAACATTTTTAAAATCAATTTATTAGGCTAGTAATAACCAATAAATTAATTACTCAGTGATCTCTCTCAGTAGTCAAAGATCTCCAACTTTCGACATGCAGATCCCTAAATACAATTTGGGGAGCTCATTATTCAGCCCTCCCTTGGACATCCCAAGACATCTCTAACTGGTGAATAGCCAATGAGATAGTCATAGAAACTTTCAATCCCTCCCACCCCCTGGGTGATGGTAGTCAGTCATGTAACAGTCTCGTGTCCCCTAATATTTAGGAGAAGAAATTGAGTTCTGCTCCCTCAAGATTGTCTTTCTGTGATGCTTCTTAATGAGAGGTTGAAGGACTCTATTTTGCTACATGCAGGCATGTCTATCATAAATTGGTTCTTGTTTATTGATCATGATAGATTTCATAATCTATCTACCAGGCTCTAGGGTAGGGCATTCCTTGAAGTTCTCTAGGAACAAAGAAATGACGGATGAGTCTGAGCTTCAATTTTAAACTCAGGAATAGAAATAATTCAATATATTAAAAATAAATCCTCTCAGTTATATGGTGTATTGATCAGGAATCCAAAACACGAAACAAGTGGGGGAAAAAATCAAAGGCCATTTCCATTTAAGCCCTGGGGCTCTTCCAAAGATAATGAAAGCCTTATAAAATCTTTATTGGGGGATCTGAAGGAGAGTTGCCTGAGTTCCGACATGCATTTGTGAGGCATATAGATTTTGGTTTCTTACTTTTGGAGAGGCAGCCTTCCATAATGAATAGTAGGCTGGAATGAGAATAAGAAAAACCTCTAGGTTCAAATCTTGCCTCTGATATTTACTAGCTCTGTGATGCTGAACAAGTTACTTATTCTGTTTTAGCCTCAATTTCCTGATCTACAAAATAAGGATTTGATTAGATGGCTTCTAAGTAATGGGGGTTAAGTGACTTGCCCAGGGTCACACAACCAGGAAGTATCTGAGGCCAGATTTGAACCATTGAGCCACCTAACTGCCCCTTTCCATCTTTCCCCTCCTGGAGTTTTCTTAAATTCTCCAAACATTTAGAAAGAAGCAGTTCTGGCTTTTCCTATTTATTATCATACTTTTGGACTTATGCATGATTTGGATAATCGTGAAAAGCCAATTAAAAGTGATCAAGTAGACTCCCTGGAGTCTTCTTCTAGCTACTCAATCAGTATGAATTACTGGAACTTAAATGATGCCAGAAATAGTTCATGGAGATTTAAGAAAAACTCAGTTACATGACTACTAGATTTTACCTACAGACTTTATTTAGAATTTGAAATTTATCTTTTATTACCATAGAGTTGAGACATATAATCCCAGAATCCCTTAACTTGTGTCATTGTAGAGCTGGGACTTCTGGAACTAGTTGTGGAAATTCCTGGGAGAAAGACACCAGAAGGATTTGAGTCAAGAGTCAGAATTCAGAATTTGTCCTCATTTGAACTGTGTGTATATTCCAGGATTTGGCACTGGGCAAAGTCTATGAGTTTGGGCTTTCTTACGAAGACTCTAACAAGTTGCCCTGATCCACCACAACAAACTAAGAATGTTGATTTTTGAAACCAGTCCCTCATTCTCCTTCCCTGACAATTCCTATGGCTACCTGGCCCATTGATTCCTCTTTCCCCCTTGGCCTCATACACACAACTCTGGACCTGCTCCCCAGGGAGTTGAAAGCAAGAAATCTAATTCTTTTTATTTTATTTTATTTTTTGCCATGCAAAACTCACTTCCATATTTGTTATTGTTATAAAAGCAAAATCATGCATAACCAAAACCCCAAAATAAAACTATAAATACACTGATATGAAAGACATTTTTAAGTCTTTAAAGTCTTAATCTTTCAGGATTGTCCCAGATCAGTGGATTGCTGAGATTAGCTAAGTTTTCACAGATAATCATCATCCAATATTGCTGTTACTGTGTACAAAGTTCTCCTAGTTCTGCTTATTTCACTCTGCTCAGTTCCCACAGATCTTTCCAGCTTTTTCTGAAGTCATTTTGCTTATTACTTCTTATAACACAGTAGTTAGTATTCCATCACTAACATGTACCACAATTTGTTCAGTCATTCCCCAATTGACGAACATTCCCTCAATTTCCAATTCTTTGCCACCACAAAAAGAGCTGCTATAAATTATTTTTGTACAAGTAGGTCCTTTCCTCTTTTTTATTGTCTCTTTGGTACACAGACCCAGTAGTAGTATTATAGAATCAAAAGGTCTGCACAGTTTTATAACCCTTTGGGCATAGTCCCAAATTGCCCTCCAAAATGGTTGAATCAATTCATAACTCCAACAACAATGCATTAGTGTCCCAATTTTGTCACATCCCCACCAATGTTTACCACTTTTCTTTACTGCCATATTGGGCAACCTGATAGGTGTGAGGTGGTACTCCGGTGTTGTTTTAATTTGCATTTCTCTAGTCGCGAAAGAAAATTTTTCAAATGATTATTGATGGCTAAGAAAGCCAATTTCTTGTTTATTTTAAATTTTTATTTTTTAAAAAATCTTTTTCCATGTTTACATGATTAATTTTTCCCCTCCCCTCTTCTTTTCCCCCTCCCAGAGCCAACAAGCAATTTTACTAGGTTGTACAAATGTTATCACTTGATACCTATTTCCATATTAATCCTTTTTGCAATAGAGCAATCTTTTAAAACCAAAACACCAAATCATATACCCATATAAGCAAATGCTAAGTGATAAGTCATAAGTTTCTGCGTTTTAACTCCCACAGTTCTTTCTCTGGATGTATATAGCATTCTTTTTCATAAGTCCCTCTGGAATGTCCTGAGTTATTGTATTGTTACTAATAGTAAAGTCCATTACATTAGATAGTTCCACAATATTTCACTTTCTGTCTACAATGTTCTACTTATTTCACTCTGCATCAATTCATTGAGGTTTTTCCAGCTCATATAGAAATCCTCCAGTTCACTCCTTACAGCACAATAATATTCCATCACCATCAGATACCACAATTTGTTCAGCCATTCCCCAACTGAAGGACATCCCCTCATTTTCCAATTTTTTGCCACCACAAAGAGCGCGGCTATAAATATTTTTGTGCAAACCTTTTTCATTAGTATCTCTTTGGGGTACAAACCCAGCAGTGGTATGGCTAGATCAAAGGACAGGTATTCTTTTAAAGCCTTTGAGCATCATTCCAAATTGCCTTCCAGAATGATTGGATTAATTCACAGCTCCACCAGCAATGCATTAATGTCCCAATTTTGCCACATCCCCTCCAACATTTATTATTTTCCTTTACTGTCATATTGGCCAATCTTCTAGGTATGAGGTGGTATCTCAGAGTTGTTTTGATTTGCATTTCTCTAATTAGGAGGGATTTAGAACACTTTTCATGTGGTTATTGATTGTTTTGATTTCTTCATCTGGAAACTGCCTATTTTTGACCATTTGTCAATTGGGGAATGGCTTGTAAGAAATCTAATTCTTGCTGCAGCTTGGGCCAAGTAGTTTGGTGCTGGGTACAAGATTAAAGGAGCCATCCTTTCACTATTATTATTTCTCTATGTAAAGAAAAGGAGAGAATGTAATGGACTTCTGTACCAGCAGCAATGCAATGACCCAGGACAATTCTGAGGGATTTATGGTAAAGATGCTACCCACATTCAGAGGAAGAACTGCAGGAGAGGAAACATATAAGAAAAACAACTGCTTGAACGCATGGGTCGGGGTGGACATGATTGAGGGTGTGGACTCGAAACTACCACACCAATGCAACTACCAACAATTTGGAAATTGGTCTTGATCAAGGACACATGACAAAACTAGTGGAAATGCGCATGGGTGGAGGGGGTGCGGGGGGGTGAAGGGGAAAGTAGGAGCATGAATCATGTAACCATGTTAAATTTTCTAAAAAATAAAGATTATTAAATAAAAAAAATAAAGAAAAGGAGACTAGCCGTCACTAATCCTCAGAGAGGCTTCGGGAAATGTGTGAATCTGGGTCCCAAACAATTCCTGAATGCCATTCACCCCCAGAGAAAGAATTATTGGAGTTGTATTTTAAATTAATATATTTATGGTTTTATTTTGGGTTTTTGGTTATGTATGTGTGCTCTTACAACAATGACCAATATGGAGGTATATTTTGCATGGCAAAAAAATAAAAGTGTGAATCTGGGTAGAAAGTGAGAGCCCCACAGCTGGGTAGCTCAGTGGATTGAGAGCTAGGCCTAGAGATGGGAGGTCCTAGGTTCAAATCCAGCCTCAGACACTTCCTAGCTGTGTGACCCTGGGCAAGTCACTTGACCCCCATTGCCTACCCTTACCACTCTTCTGCCCTGGAGCCAATACAGAGTATTGACTCCAAGACAGAAGGTAAGGTTTTGTTTTTTTTGTTTTTGTTTTTTTTTTTTTTAAACCCTTGTACTTCGGTGTATTTTCTCATAGGTGGAAGATTGGTAAGGGTGGGCAATGGGGGTCAAGTGACTTGCCCAGGGTCACACAGCTGGGAAGTGGTTGAGGCTGGGTTTGAACCTAGGACCTCCTGTCTCTAGGCCTGGCTCTCAATCCACTGAGCTACCCAGCTGCCCCTGGTAAGGTTTTTAAAAAAAAAGAAAGTGAGAGCCCCAGTCATCCTTCAGTAGCAGCCATGGGAGGTGGCCCAGGGATGATCTCCCTCTGGGAGATCCCCATCACTTTGAAGGTACTTGGTAATTACACTCCCAAGCTAGCTAACGTGGCTTCACAAGACAGATAGTAAAAAAAGAGAATCTTTTAATCTACAGTGAATCTAAATCCTCTAGAAATATTGAAGGTAAGCCTCTTGAGGAGGCTTTACACTCCTTTTCACAATCTTCAATGGGCAAACTTAGCTTTACAAAAAAGTTGATCAAGTCAAAATATCGAGTAGTGATTAAGTAGCAGGTCCAGAAATAAGCATTTCTGACTGTTATCAGGGTCAATAAATGTGAATCATGAATCGTAGTCCAAAAGAACCCCCAAAGTACCTTTGAACAAGTCACTGCTCCTTCCTGTCCTGCACTCTTGAGTCCCAGCTGGGATCTTCTACCACCTCTATGTCACACCAACCAAAGACAAAAGTTGTTCTCTGTTTCCCTCATTGCATTTTGGGCACCTTCATAGAATTTGAGGGGCCGGAGACAGGGCAGAGTCATTGTCTGACAGTAAGGGAATGCTTTGTCATCTCAAGCACAAGAGCTCTTCGGTGATTCATGTGGCCAAAAGCAGCCAGGGACTGGTTTTATGGGAAAGTGGCCAAGGTCTGTGCGAGCACGTGCAGGGCACAACTAAAATAGCTGGAGCCTGGAAGGGCAGTGTTTTGCTAGCCCTGTCCAATCCCTATATCCTTTGTGCTTTTTGCTTTTTCCCTTTGTCCCCCAAAGGACCAACTGTGCAATTAGAAATCTCAGTCATTCTAAGGCCATTAATACCATGCAGCTGCTTCCTTTAATTCCTGCACTAGAATTTCAAGTGTTGACTCTGTGTTGCTATTGAAGATAAATGTCATTGAGTGAAGTTCAAGAGCTTCAAGGGGGTTTGGAGGCAAAGAGAGAGAAGTCCTTCATTTTCCCTCTTGACTTGAGCAGCCCAAACTTTAAAGAAGCCTCCATTTTAGCCTAAATAAGCAGAAGCATCTTATCTCTTCTTTTTAAAAATTTCCCCCTACCCCAGTCCTTTTGCAAGTCTAGCTTAAGCAGGGAAATGTTTAATCCTAAGCCCCTTAGGCCTTAAGCATAGACTTCCAAGTCCCTGTTCTCCCTCTCAACATAGCCAAATGCACTTCCGAAGAATATTTCAATTCCTGTTCTAGGTCACTGTCCTTCCTTTAATTTTTTAATTAAAAATGTTTTGGATTAACAAGAATGCAAAACATATTTCTTCCCTTTCATTCTCATGACTCCCACTCCCCCCAGCAAATGGAAAAACAAAGATCAGGACAGTGAGGTGGCTCAGTGGATTGAGAGCCAGGCCTAGAGAGAAGAGGTCTTGGTTTCAAATTTGGCCTCAGACACTTCCTAGCTATGTGATTTTGGGCAAGTCAATAACTCCCATTGCCTACCCTTACCATTCTTCTGCCTTAGGATCAGTATTAGAATCACAGTATTGATAGAAGGTAAGTGTTTAAAAAAAAAAAGAGCAGGCTTCCGGTTAAGATGGCGGCAGAGTAAGGAGCAGCTGCTCGATCTCTCCTGACCGAACCACACAGAACCCCTCAAGGGGAAATAAAAACGAGTCCAGAGGAACGAAGGAACCCCACAACAGGGCGCAGCATTGAAGGTA